>NC_091933.1:35060292-35160292 GCF_041260155.1 Ptychodera flava
CATTCCATTTTTTGACATTCTCAGATGGAAACTTTTTTTTACCTCAGACATTTGTCACAAGCAACTTAAAGGACCATAAATTACAAAGTCGAAGACGAAATTCCGAGGCTATGTATCAATGATACTCCCATAATAGGTTTTTGACATCAGCATCATCAGGTGCGATCGTTTTCTTTGGTGGCGTAAGAAGAGAGTAGTTTGTCTTTATTGTTATTCTTCCTACAGATGCTAAACAAGAATATGTTCCTTTCGTTTGCTGTTCGATGCTTGGAATAACCGGACTGGCGTCGTGTCGAGGAAAACATTTGACAGAGTTGTCATCACAGAAAGCAGGACTGATTATGTCGAAATGAGTATTTGGCTCGAACTGAATGTACCCCCCCCCCCCAAACAAAAAACAAAAACAAAAACAAAAACAAAAAACGTTGGGTTGCAACTTTACGTTTTTACCAGACCTGACATTGACTTATAGTATTTTGTGAAACAGGGGACTTTGGAAATTAGCAAGTTCATACGGTAAGACGTCAAAACACACTTTCTAACATGGTGATCTGGTGATTCTTATGTCATCGCAACATGATCGGAGAAGGTACCATCATGTAAGGTTATTACGAAAATATCGCAAAGGATGCACGATTACATTGGCGATGTGCGGCGCCAATGTCCGAGTGCATTCTTTTCGGAATTTTCGTAATAACCTTATTATTTATTATACATCTTATTATTTATTATACATCTTATATTTGTGACTTGGGCATCAAATTGTCAGAGTAATGACCGGTTTCGTGCAATGTCACATCATGCATGATACATGTTACGTGTATAGCTGTACTAATAATCGATCAAATGGAAAGTTCAAAAGATATTATCAAGCGTACCGAAGGAAGTTGCACACTAGGGTGCAAAATGTGAAAAAAGGCTTGCCAATCTGTCATCATCTGGTGCCACATGTTGTTTTTCCCGTCACTTGGTAACAACAGTGCGGTGGATTGCTTGTCCAGGTCACGTGATTGAAAGTAAAGAATGGGCCCTTGAAACCGTTCAACAATGAATGCGCAGTTAAAGCCGCAGGGTATGGGGCGCCTGGAAACCGTACGTGTTACGGAACGGGTGTTCCATACGACTTTTAGCACACGCAAAATTCTATTGTTCTCGATGGTACATGTATAATAATGATAATTATTCAGACACATTTTTATGACTTTTGAATGTGTTGAAAGAAGTTTTGGCAACAATTGCTTCTCAGTGCATGTAATTGACAATGGAATGGGTCTATGCATTAATTGAAATATCTTCACATACTTAAAATACTTGTTAAGCATAAGCATCAGATGTGTCGGTAGAAGCACATCCCTGCGTACCAGTCGGGGAACTGTTCAGTGGCGACTAACTTCTGCTTTTCATTAGTCATAAATAATGAAGACGGTTTGCTGATACACTTATGTAGAGTTTTCGATATTAACCAAATTACGTGTAGTGTGGATAGCTAGAAACATTTCACACGGCTATAAATATGTGACAAACATAGAGCTTTGACAATTTTAATACGACATTTACTACTGAAGTTCTTTGAGTTATTTCGAATAGCCTGTTCCACTACATGCAACACGATCAGTTCTTCTATTCAATTTTTAGTTGTTACAGTGTGAAATAGCAACAGCCATCGCCAATTCAAGGTAAGGGATGTTGTGGTAAAAACTGTTTGAAGTATGCCTTGATATTGTAAGTGTACTCGCGAATTTCCAAATGAGTCATTAGATAGTAACTCGTACCATAGGTGTAGCGCAGGTTTTAAGATACCGATGAGCCGAAATCAGAAAGTTGCTTAACAATTAGGATTTGCTGTATCAATCGAACAGTTGGAAGTTAATCCTGTCTATATTTCGTCAACAGATTTTCACTTTCGACGCAAGGGACTTTCTAAATAGATCTATATCGATAAGTTGTTGTTCAATTTTCTAAGATATACATATTAAGATACCTATACAGCACAAATCTTATTTGTTGTTTGTAATCCTGGCTATATACCAGGAACAAGGAAATATGTAATTAATTGCACAATGAATTAAATTTACGTGGTAGAAATTAACTTACTTGTTGGCTTAATATTTCAAGATGTTTCTTTCAAGAAAATTAACTGAATTATTACAACATTTACGGCAACTTATTACGAGATTAATCTTACCTGCGAAGGATTTCAAGATGAATTTACAGGAGCTATTTCTGTTGCCTGTTGCTGCGCCTGTTGTCAATAAGTAACCTGTTTTGAATGTTAGATACCAACCCCTCTTTGTACTTCAGTTCATTATGACAAAGTAGATAACCGGATGACTGATCTCCCTTACGTCATAAGTCATTCCACTTCTAATTGGTATTCATTGTTCAAGTTTGTTTTATGATATACATAGGAATGACAAAGTTCTTTAGCACATATAGCCTGTCTACTTTAGCAATAAACCACGTTGTCATAGTGACCCTAATAAATAACTTGACGAATATTGAACAAGTGTCACCAAGTAGTCATTTAAAGCAATTCTTTCAGCGCTCTTGCAGTACAACAGACTCATTGTACGTCATCCAACATTATGTCAATTCTATATTCGGTGTTAGCCAACATAAACATATAGAGATGACGACCTTTAAAACAGTAAACCAGTGTTAATATTTATTTCACAAGGAAATTATTGACTTTTGCCATGCCAAAAATAACTTATTCAAAGTTTGTTATTAAATCAACATCGATCTCACATGCGACTGGTGGTTTTGAAAATTAAATACCGTGCAGCGGTAGTGTTCTAAAGTCTACAGTCAGAGGTCACCACTACATGGTACAAACATTGCAGCTATGTCTAGCTTTGGCGTTGTTTGTTGTCTTGTTCCTGTTAGCAGAAACGTGGCTCGGCCTGAGGTGTAACCAGTTTCATCAGTCAAACATAAACCAATGATCTTGAACAGTTTCAGCATTTGACAGCTGATCGCTTCCTTTTTTGCTGATGGTGGATTTTCTGCAATAATACTTCGAGACTTGCCCCAAGTATATTGGCATATAAATATCATATTAGAGCAAATTGCAGTTGTCAATTTCCGCACACAGTCTTGTCGATGGCAGCATGCTCAGTGATTAGTAGGCTAGTCTACTTTCGTTCAAATCAAGTTCAATATCATCGCTTCTTCACCCAACAAACACCGATTGTCTGTCGAGGAGAGTAGGCACTGTCGCTGCCAGAAGCACTGGCTACACTACCATACATGTGGAAAGAATACCGTCTTTCTTTAAGTCTTGTTATTTCTTGATGCAAATTTTGCAGTAATGATAACCTTCCAAGTCGTCCTGCGCCGCTGGCGTGGAAAATTTGCAACTCAATGCACATCGGACTCGGTGGCATGTTGTTACTTTTCTGTCTTAAATGGACGACGCACTTCCACTCTTTCCGAAAGCAATATACTTTGGAAACAAAGGGACACTAAAACCATCGATGCTTGTGTTGTTACTGTTTTATACTAAGCAATGCTTCTTTTCATTGAACAGATGTTACAAAAGGTAGTTTTTCACAGACAAAGAATAATGCAATTACAAGATCTCCATCATAAGTTAATATGCATACAAATCGGACACACACAATATTGGCGCTAATTGCACACAGAAGCTATAATCACCTATTCCGAGGGTGTTTAGGAAGTTTGGATGCAACATATGTTTGAATGATTTTAAAATCATGAAAATAATTAACACTTAATGAAGAACTAGGAACGTTTCACATGATGAGTTTTTAACGTGTCACAGAGACATTTGTTTATGATTTCTGACATGCAAATAGAAGACCAAGAGCTGTGTTGATGTTAATGATTGATTTATTGTTTTATCTTTACTTTTATATACCGTATGATCAAAACCACGCCTTCTATGTCTTGTACCAAAAAAGTACATCGACAATATCAGAAAAAAGAGCACGAGCACAGTGAGAGAGGAGGCTCTGCTACCTCTATCCCTGACAACATGTAACTTTTACATGTATGAAATAAACGGCTGTTAACTTTAACACGATTGGAACTAATTTGGGATAATTGGATGGCGAAGTAATGTCGACTTAATCTGCAAATGTAATCTCATATGCTTTTCTTTTTAATTTACACACTTGTTTTTATGAGTAATTTGTAATATTGCAACATTCAGCTATATGGCACCTAACTCTTTCGAGAAATTTGTAAAATATGAAGATCCAATTATCCCAAATTAGTTCCAATCGTGTTCTTTGCACTTGAAGACTGTGAGTCTCTACGCTGTTCATGTATCCCGACCATCTCTCGCATGGTTATTCCACCATGCCAGGCGATTGCACGATAGAAGACCATTGGGAAACGTGACAGAAATAAAGAATTTCAGATTCTCACTGTTTCTGTGACCTTGTATGGGCAATACTTTATTCCTGAGAGGAACCATATACACGTGACGTCATGCCACATCACCAAGACTAGGCACACGTGAAGTCAGATTTATCTGGACGCGGGTCAATTTTAAATAACTTTGTGAATTATAAGTAATATTATAGAATTCGATTACCTAAATATGTTTTGTTGTTTCGGAAATGATAATTTCGTTCCACAATATTCCAAAATGTTAAAATGTGCACAAAAATAACAGGTAAGATATGGACTTTAAGATGAAAGTTACTCACTGATTTTAAACTGATAAATATCCGACTTCAAAACGGTGCAAAGATTCATTTCCCCATGAATTGATACTACACCCCAGAGCACTTTTTAAAATTTTAAGAAGATTATCATTTTCATTTATGCAAGACACAGTTATTGTGAATGCAAAAAGGGTCATTGAACTCGGTCCTCCTGCTACAATGTTTCAAGTGAACTTGTCAGTATAAATCAAGGAGGTCAAGTTCGTCTTCTTTAAAGATTGTTTGATTAAGCAATACTTAGTTCGAATTAGTATGTTCTTCAGATTGATGTGAACAAAATGAGTGTGGTTATATTGCATGCAGTCTTTATTGTTTGTTTGTTTGGTTTTTGTTTGTCTGAGAACATTCAACTCACTTCTCTTCATACACTTTACTTGCTTTTTAAAGGTATTGGCATTAAGCAAAGAAGCCATCAGGGATTCTGAACATGTTTTTTTAGTTTATGTTAAAGAGGCACTCCCACTTGGTAACATTTTTAAAACACATTTTTTTAATGCCAACGGTCGATATTTGACGTGGCGACTGCGCGCGGATCGCGAGATATCGATAAAAACATGTCATTTCCCGAGCGTATTTTTCACATCCCGAAGTTTTACGATCGTTTCTGATTTTGACCCGAAATTCCCTGAAGGTTTGTTGTTGTGCTGATTGACGATATTCTAGGGAGTCTACAATAAGTTCGAACGACGCGATTAATTTACTTCCCACTGCAAAGACTTTGTATACAGCATAATGCCTTTACCTCAGGTAAAATTTTTTAAAACTTCTCCTTAGTTTTTGTCGTTTTCACTATTCTAAATCAGTTGTATTATATTTTTAACCAATACCACATAAACATCAGTTTTTACGTGTCAAATATTAGCCGCCTCCGATGACTACATTTTGTCGTCTGCCACACAGTACGCTGCGCGCGTGGTATGCGTCTATGCATACCACGCGGCGGCCGCTATGTATCAACCACACATAACTGTGCTAGTCACCTATGCGAATTCTGGTGGAATCAGCAAAAATTGTTTTTCGTTTATACGCCAAGTCAGTAAGACTCAGCTTTCTCCCACGGGACATGACCGATCACCGACGCATACTGTGGCGTACAGCAGCGTCAGCATAGACTCGTACTCCATAGCTTAGTTGACAATGGCCCCAATGCCGAACGTTCGATGTTCGGAAGCTGAATTTAGGTGGGCCACCGGAATTCAAACTTTTACTTTTTTGAAGACATGTTTTTATCGATATCTCGCGATCCGCGCGCAGTCGCCACGTCAAATATCGACCGTTGGCATTAAAAAAATGTGCTTTAAAAATGTTACCAAGTGGGAGTGCCACTTTAATAGAAAACGCATTCTGTTTGTTTTCACAATTTTCCTTATGACTTCAAATCTGTCAAGCAACACTAAATTGTCCTCAGTCGTTCACCATATAGTATTTATTATTATACATGGTGTTAAAAAATTAGAAATAATGTTTCAGTTTTAATTTTTATGTTTTACAAAGTGCATGCTGCATTCTGTCTGTGGTCATGAACATATTTGCATATTTTTTTCAGTGTCCGCTTCCTTTTAAGCTTTCTTTCACGTAAATCTTCGACAATTCAAAATAACTTTTATACAGTTTATTAAGTATTTTGACAAAATATAAAGAAGGGACGGTCAATAGTTTGTAGGTGGCTGTAGCTACTCTTCATTTAAACATGTTCGGAGAATCGTTGAGTTCCATTGGAATTCTTGGGTGATATGTAGGACAAATGAAATGATCAAAACTCGTAACGATCGCGCCCTCAGCGTCCAGCTCTTCTCCGAATATGACGACTTGTCCTCCAAATTTTATGTGTAACAAAAAAGGTTCCGTTGCTCAGTTTGGAAAGCTTGTAAGACAAGTGCTTCACAAGTTTTCCTTTTTTAAGAGGAACAATTGATAGCAAACAGTATGTCTATATGGTGGTCTGTATTGCGTGTATACTGATCCCATAATGTACAGAGTCAGAGTTTAAGCCTGGTAGAGATCAAGATTTTGTTGACCTGTCAAGAAATTGTTTTTAAGTTGTTACCTTTGTTTTGAGAACCACAACGATGCAATTTTTCTAACAACGAATGCAAAGGGTTGGTATGTTGAGTTTTGCATGATTGAAAGTTTGTGTCATACACTAACATGTAGACCAAATAAATCTGACAGTTGGTCGGTCGGTTAACATAATTTAGAATTCTTTATCTATACACCTCGCAATATAAGAGTATGTTGTTCACCAGGGCTTGCATGACAATCGTCACGTGATCAGAAGGGTGTCATTTGTAGTGACACTTGTGTACATGTCAACAGTACCAATGTACATTCAAACACACACACAGAGTTACGACATACACAATTTTATAGAAAGAGCAACTGAACAACATATAGCTGCGCATGTCATTACCAAGATATCTATTATGAATTTTGAGCGGATAAAAACAATTGTTCTTTGGCAACTCCAAAGACTTCGATTGAAAAAGAGCTTGTCAGTAAACGTTACTTGCAAGTTAAAGAGGAAGAATTTCCCTATTGACGGAACATCGGTCAAATAGTCAAAAATATTCTACATAGAAGTGTTACAGTATCTAAAAATATAAGCTTACTTTCTAATTGCGACAAATCGTTATATTCTTGTACACCTACGGACAGATTACATATTGGCGCTATGAGAATAGTTAATAGTCACGTATATGCGTTTGAAGTCGAAGTAAATTATACTATGTGCAACAAGTATTTGATTTGTAAGTCGTTGTGGGTTTTTTCAAGGATTACATAAGTACATAATTAGCTTCGAACACAAAAAAGGTTATACTACAAAGCTATGATAACAGAAGTTGACGATTGAAATAAAGTTCAATACACGTCTGTCATAACAACTTCAACATCACAGAGTCGTGGGGTCTGGGTACCCTTATTCGATATCGGTTCAACTTTTGTCATCTTCTTCATCTTCTTGTAGTGAGAGTAGAGACCCGCGATCAAGGCTACTGAACCAACGGTCACCGTGGCGGTTATGGCGATGATTGCGGCAATTTGCCAGCTATCTAACCCGGTAGAAATCGGCTCAACGTGCCCTACGGTCGTTGCGCTGGTGGATTGCATCGAAGGCGTGACTCCAGATGCTGGGGTTACGGAAGTTGCAATCGTTGTCGATGTTGAGGTCGGGGACGTAACGATCGTTGTTTGGGCGATGTTCGACGGTTGACCAGCATTTCCGACATCGTCAATTGCTCGAATAGAGAAGTAATATGTGAAACCTACGCCGCTAGAGGGCATTTTAAGGGTGACCGACTCAGCTCCTCCACTTGGCAGAGGGTCTGACAGTGTACCATCCGTGAGGTTGTCGTTCGATAATTGGTCACAGTTCTCGAAGTCGTGTGCAACCGTGGAGAAATTAGTGTCGTATCGTAGGTCATACAGGGAAGCTGTAAATGAAAATAAATTATTAAAATTATTTTCCTACGCCGGGGAATCCTGTCACTGAAATTTATTGAGAGAATGAGTCGAGAATTAAGTTGCTCATTTCATGTTAAGAATTTTGGGTATTTCTTAATACTTTATATTTTTAATTATCTCGAAACTTGGCATCAGAATGATGTATTTATGTGTGTAACGCGAACGACGGCTTTTGGTCAGTTGAAAATAAGGACAAAGGTCCATGCTTCGGCAACAACGTTGGTTAGTTGTGTCAGCGACAAAGTCAATGTATTGAAATCGGCCTCATGTATCTAATTATGTCCTATCGGTGATCCTGATTAATTCTCCAGAAAACCTTCAACTTTTGATAGAGTTATTTTATATGGATTCGGTTAACTCATTGTATAGGCACTGGACTTCACGTTGTACAAATTGAAGAAACTATCAGCTTATGCAGCCAATTTACTCGTAACTCAGGCTGAATGATCTGTTTACCTATTCCCTGATCATGATCATCACCAGTTGCAGTCCATGTCAGAGTCACGGTGGAATTGTCGATTGATGTCTCAACAACTCGTAAGTCTGTGATTCGTGAAGGAGGGAACGGGTCGGCGCTTGGGTCACTCCAATCAACATAGTCTACATTGTTGTCAACCTGTATGACGCCCCCTGACGCCACTCTGTTGAAATCACCCACTGGTGTGCCTTCGGTTTTCTCAGGTATGACAGCTGTAGGTTACATAGATTAGTAATTTCGTAAAACGAACCCTTAAAACTGCAGTGGTCGTCGCGCTGCGCATCCTCCTGAGGGGGTCCCCCTCTGTTGTAAACAAATCCAAGAACGCCGCACATGTTACGGGTTGATTGTAATGTTTGCGATATTGCCGCTTGTTAAAATGGCGGCTGATCTGTCACAAGTATACCAACTAACCAAATGTAACACGCGATAAAAGGTCAAATTAATCTAAGTTAAATATCTGCTGAATATTGAACAATAATTGCACGCTGGATTGAGATCACATTTGCTCATGATTTCTTGAATCAGTTGAATTGGGCTCGGCTACTGTTATCGCTCGAGCCATATAGCTAGACGTACGCATGTATACGCCGCGCCAACAGACTATCAACGACCGGGCTCTAGTTTCCGACATCGCTAGCAAGGACGAGAGCTTTCATTTCAAGAGGCCCGACAGGAGTACAAAGACAACAACCCAAACTACAGAAATCTACAACTCGCAGAGCAATGCCCGCTGCAGCAAGAAGCATCTCTGCATCTGTTCCGTTCCGTGGTCTGTATGAACGTCCGTGTCAACCGGGTATATGGCGCGCATCACTCGGCTGTGGAGAATCCAACTCAACTACAAAGTTTACCCCGTTTGGGGGTGCAAACGAGAATTCCGAGTACAGGTATCAAGTCAAGCGAAGGACCTTTCATTGGTCTTCTTGTTATGTGGGGGTTATCTCACTTGAAAGAGGATTCAGACCTACCCGGCAATCAGGAGGTACAACAACAACGTTTGCCCATCACCGGTAGGCCTACACCAGCTAGCGGTTGGATCACTGCCAGACCGTGGCCGCAGGACCGGGGCTCAGGATCTCTCGATACTGTACGTCTATGCACGGTGTAGCCGTGCAATTTTCCCGCCAAATGCGGCGAAAACCCGCTCGTTTTGTCTATTGTTTCCTGTCATTGTACTATTTCTTACCATGTAATACTAGGAGAAGTAAGACATGGTGATCAACAGTTGGTTGTGGGCCAAGTCGTCGCGGGCCGGTACGTTGTGGGACTGGATTCTCTATATCCGTGTACGCCAAGGCGTACGCGGTGACCGTCTCCCAACAACATCTCTGGTGTCCTGCTCTGGCTTGCCGATCATGGTCTTGAGTGTAATTTTTGTGTTAGGCATTGTGCTTGTTGCTGGTCTACATATATAGGCAATGTTGATCATTTTAGTTATGTATTTTCACTGTCCTGTACATAGCATTGTGTACAACCAAAGTGATCGCGCGCGATCAAACCTTTTTGTTCACTGTATCTGCGTGCAGTAAACTCAGCGACATAATGTGCTGAGTGTAGTGTCCCAATGTTCGTAGCTCTACATGAGTTTATAGATAGAAATACACCACTGAAGTTCGTTTCCGATCTTAATATTTTACTATTGCATGATGTTGAGTCTTACAAAGGCCTTAACAAAGTGGGGGACTGCTCCCATCTCACTCCTATTGAAGTTGAGAAGACTTATGTTTACAAAAAATTATGTTTATCAACAAAAAAATCACGCACGCGCAGCGCGACGACCACTGCGCTTTAAAACTGCACTTGTTTTATATAAACTTCCTTAAATTGGATCTATGTTACAGTAACTATGCGAAACTGGTATGTTGAACCCTCTAAGCAATTTATCTTGTCCATGTCAGCATGTTTGAATTCATGAGATCCGGGATTCGTGGCAATCTGTTATGTTTAGATAGAACAATTATCTATAACACACTGGAATGGTATATTTACACGTGATAGACATGTGTACCCGATAATGTTCACAGAATGGTCATGATAATAAATCTTACAGTAATTTCGAGGCATTGCTCCGAGGCGACTTGTCACCTTGGAAACGGCATTGCCGTCAACATCGTCGGCGGTAACCTGGATACTGTAGCGACACGCTGTCGAGCAGGATGCTTCAACGAATTCCACAAAATATCCAGAATAAACTCCATCGTCCCTTGTAATGTCGGCACCTAGTTTGACAATTGGGAAACATTTGATAAATTGTCATCAAATAAGATCATATTGGTTTTGAGGTGTACAACAAGACGTTGTATCCTAGCTCATTTGTTATTTATGGGTGAGCATCTTCCATCGTTAGATTGTTACACTATTATTTATCAAGCAGTCAAGGGACAAAGTCGCTCTTTTTTTGAAGTTGCATAACTTTTGATTGATATGAAGCGTAATTTGAGTCTTTTGACTTCTTGAAACACTGGTCAGCTGTATATAATTCAACTCTGCTCGCAGCCAGACAAGTTTAAACATTCAGTGAATCATTTGCGGTCTATATCAAAAATTAAAGTTCCTTGCACAAGTGTTACCATGCATACGTGAACATACATGTATTACCTTGTTACACAAAGTTTTGGACCTCTAGGAAGCTTTTGTGATGAAATATTACTACATAGGCGGTGTGTTTAATATAGATGAGGATAGAAGCGTTCACTTTACACTCTAGCAATTTTTAGAAAATAGGAAATAATCCATTTCGTCAGGAGGTAAAAGCCGAAATCATTCGTTTGTAGCAAAGGATTAATTGTTTACAATGCTGCAGTTAGGTAATGTCGTCACTTTGTACACCCAATGACTTTATGCAAGTATTCCATGTTTTCTTGATGTCACAGAAAGGTCAAAACAGAGGACTTATTCCTGTAAAACCTTATTACCCAGGTTTGTATACTGAGAAGCGTGAAAAAATAAACTGACCTGTGCCTGAGTCAAACAATTGAAGGTCTACGATGCTGAATGGACTGGGTCGTTCTATGGCGGCGATGACGTGAGCGTTCAAAACTGGACTATGACCCTGCTTGACGTCAGCGTAAATGGTTACCATTGGTGGAGACTCGGTGACCATGTCGGTGCTGGGTGTGGAGCTCAATCTTATTGGTTCAGTCGACGAATCGATGGACTTTGAGTCTATTGAAATTTCTACCACCTGATTTCTGCTATCCGGGTTATGAACTTCATAAAGCCATTCTCCAACCTGTGAACGATGTTATTTTTGTTTGTTCGTTTGTTTTGTTGATTATGCGGCAGATTTTAAATTATAATTTGTTTATGAATGCATCGAGTTTTCGCCAACAATCAACTGCAAAAGTTGTACACTCAAATACATTTCATTTTCTCAGTCCATAAACTTACCAATTCTTAGCATAGTACAGTGATGTTGACGTCATGGTGTATATTTGCTGTTGTCAAGACAAAATCAACATCGTACCCGAATAAAATTAATATGATGGTAAAAAAATTCCAACAAACATAATGAGACGAGTTATAAAATGAGGAATATGTCGCAAGAAATTCGTACCTCAGCTATGTCGTCGATTGCGACGATGATGGAACGACTTGCGAAATTGCTATCATACTGCGGGTCGTTGCTGTCGATGATACCACCGTTGGGCCGGTTTATTTTCACGTCAACGGCTTGGTTGCTGCCAAAGTCCCAAAAGAAGAAGAAAACCGTGTCTCGGCCTATCGTAGAATCAATATGTATGCTTCCAAAGTCCGTCGTTCGTGCCAATATGGTAGTTTTATAACTCGCGAGCTGGAATAGAAGAAATTATTTTGATTTTTAAGGACACAAATTTTGAGTATTGAATGATAAAGGGATTTAACTGAAATGTGGTTTTAAATTTGAAGGGAACGAAAGAGTTAGGAGCTTTCACTTCTTTACAACTTGACGTTTGGCATACTTTACCTGTACAGGCGTCTCCGAGCCTGAGCTGGTCCGTTCCGTAAAAGACGCCGTAAAACAGTCATGGAGTGCAGTGGAGTCGTCACTCTCTGAGTACCAGCACGATTTGCCGTTAGTTCTTTCCGAGAGCTCCACAAGTTTCGGGTCGGCCTGGCTACTGAAGGCGAGGGTGTCTACGATGACATTCCTGTCTTCCAGGTAGGGTAGGGTTTCATCGATGTCGGGTTGTTCATTTTCTGCACCGTCTGTGGTGAGGAAAATGACGCCGCCAGCTGCAGTTCCAAAGTGACTTTGCTCGAAAACCTAATAAACAAGATTACATGAGACTAGGCACATTCTTGCATGTGTATTTGCCTTACGAAATATCATCTCTTTCAGCTCTCAATTTCTGTGACATCAGTTGGCAATGCTTTGCGTCAGCAGTTAAAAATTTTAAGACCGGGAAAAATTCCATTGTATAACAAAATTATTTTCGAACTCCATCACCACACTAGTTGCTGTCGTGTGTTGGTGCGAATAATACTCCATACCTGATCCGTGAATGCAGAGCAGTCAGTTAACCATATTGCTTTACTTTATTCTCATACTAAACATCCATTACCTGATCATGAGGGTAATAGTGTCCGTTTATTACCCCTAGGGGCCATGCGTTACCACTATTCCTGGAGGCCATAGTTTGTGGTAACACAAGGCCACGAGGGGTAATACATGGGTGCTATAGTCCGAATAAAGACAAAGTTATAGGTGTTTTATAACACACCACTGCTCATCCTCTTCTCTGTCGTAGTTTCAAATGTGCTTTGATACAGGCACTGAAACAATACATTAAGAGAAGTTTATCGGGCGATTCTCCAAAGAGAGTACAGTAGTGCCAATTGCTTCACAAAAGAGAAGAAAATATGTCCTCAGCACACCGTACAACGTCCTTGACTGCACTTGAATTTTCGTTGTCAATGAGCTCTTCAGGTTCCCATGCCGTTGAAATAGGAATTTTCCTGTAATAGAGAGAGGCTCGTCGCTTATCCCGGGCGCTCATCACGTTCTAGTCATCCGCCATTGTTTCAAAGCTGCAGACGACACAACGCGTATGGCCGAGTGACCGGGCACTTTTTCAAATTTGGCCAAAAATTATTTCCCTTGGGAAAATCTTTCACAAATACCTCTGACGTCACTTTTGTCGATTCAGTGAGTACTAGACGTATCTATTTTCTCCTCCCGTGATCGCAACATGGAATGAGCATGTGGCGAGAAATAAAACGGGTTAGGGGGCAACGTCAAAAGTTCAATGAAGGATAAAAACTTAATTCTTTTAGTTTGGGGGTGGGGGGGTTTTGACCTAAAAAAGTTTCTATCCTACAAATCGATTTAAGGTAAAAATTGCCAGGGGAATGAATATTTTGAAAAAATAGAGCAGAAATGCACACTTTCGTGTTGAAGCCAGCGGAGGGAGTTGTTTTAACACGGTGCAGAGCTGCACCTGGCCTAGTTAGTGTAAACAATGCAGGCTGTTGGCTTCTGTTGCACCATAGACGGTAGTTTCTCTACTGTCTATGGTTGCACTCTGAATTTCTGGTGCACGTGTAGTCCGCCTGAATGGAGCAGTGTGAACTGAGTTGTTACAACCACCAGGACAGTTGAGATAGTTTTTATGCCTCTGGAAGGAGAAACCTGGACTTTATTGTTGTTGTTCTTGTTCATTCATTGATAAACTTCAAGTTTGTTGCTAGTATGTTACTTACATTGGATGAAACTCAAAGTGTGTTCCCAATCTTAAGCCCCACTAACTGTATCTTTTAGCATTATTTTTATGATTTTACTTTCAAACTAAAATAAGTTGGTGACAATGTAGTCATTTAGGTCTGTGTACACACTTATTATTAACTACCTGCCGGGGCTATATATGCAATTTTACACTGCGATTAAATGTTTGCCCAAACATTAATCACAGCCCCATGCAGAAAAGCTAAAACCCTTGATACTATGCATATCTGCACTGAAATCTTCATTTAAACTGCACAGAGTAGTCCAATGTAATGCATAAGGTTGAATGTTTTCAGCCGTGACACTGTGTGTTCTGATTCCTTTGTAATATTACCAATTTTTTAAAATGTCAGGAAATCAAAATGACTGTTAAAATTTTAATTAACATGTCAAATGTTTCTGAAAGGAATGGTTTCCTAATGCAGTAAAAGCTCACATCTCTTCACAGGATAGATTTCAGAGAGGAGAGAATAGGTAGATAATTTGAGGTCAACAAATTCAAGAGTACAGCTAGTGGGGCTTTAGCGATGCATTACTTTATTTCACCTCTAAATTGACTGATCCTTAGCTTTGCTTTATATAGAAAGAGCCTGGCAACAGGTTCAATATAAGTCAATTAGGTTTCTAGGGGGGATGGGGGGGTTGGGGGGAAACTAAGGGAATTAAGTTTTTTATCCTACATTGAACTTTTGACGTCGCCCCTTATTGTACCTTAGAGTGAAACGTCACAGTCACTCGAGGACGTTCTCAAAGTTTCCCACCTCTTAAGAAAAGGGGAGAGTGGAGAGCGTCCGAAGAGGAGGGGAGCGTAAAAAGCGTCCTCGAGGGACGGATCTTTCGGTCTAGTTGTACCATAGACACTCAAAAGAGTCTCGGATGTACATTTCTGTGAAGTTTTACTGTGACTGCCATATTATTGAGTCAATTCAAACACAGTGAATATAAGTGAGAATGTACAATAGCAGATACTCACGAACACATCCTTCCTTCAACCCGCAACCAATGCAAGTTCGCCCTGAAGTTCTTGTTGGCAGTAAACTGATCAGATTTCGTCTTGTCTGTTCGTCTACAATCTTCGTGAGAGGAGCTAATTCACTTGCAGTAGTGCCAAATTGGACAATACCGACCCAGCTGTCGTCTGGCAAAGTCGAACCGATGTATTTGGACGCGGCTTGATGCTGTAATTCCATCCTAGAATGCTGCAAAATGTTATCGGAGAACATTTGTATAAGCAGTAACTAGTTGAACATAATCTTTCTAAAATATGTACAGTTCTATAGTATTTTTAGAGTATCTACTGTTTGCACGATTAAAGCTTACTCGATGTTCAAATATGCGCAACTTTTATTTGTGTACAACACCATTCACCGTCACGGGGTAAGTTTACTTGACCTTGTTAACTGATCCAGATATTTAAGAGAAGGAAACTCACTGAATCCATGCTTCCAGAGATGTCCATCACAAGCACAGTGCGGAAATCTGTTTCCTTGACTACGTTGAAAGTAGGCGTGGTAGTCAGACCAGGGCGAGATGGATTTGCATTCTGGAAATCCAAGGAATTGTCCATCACATCCCAGGCACTCCTGTACGTACACTGTGTGTTGTGTTTATTCAGAGCCAGAGGGTTGTGCCTCGATGAAGGGTCACCGTTCGGGTCACTGTGACAGAAATGGATTACCTGGAGATAAAATAGGTCCAAAAAGTGACGAAATCTACATCGGTTTGCAATCAAATAAAAATCAACTTGTGAAAACCTGTCAATGCTTTAAGTCAAAGCCAGGTAACTGATTCTAGAACAACAAAAACATAAACAACAGCATTTGCATCTTAATTGATAAGGTATTCTTTTACAGAGACATAAAGTGTTCACAGCAATAGGAAAGAGTTGTTCGAGTATGCGTGCATGCTTTCCAGGCTCCATTAACGTGGTTTATGTCTGTTGAAAGCCCACCCACCTCCTAGTTTGAAAATGATCTTTTTAAGTTTCAGTCGAATCATGAAAAGTCCAGGAAGTCGAATTTCGCTCAACAAATATTGTCGTAATACATAAGTACAGCAGTGAAGATGCTGCAAAAAGTTTACACTTACAGAAGAAAGATAATTTGCAAACATATACGATGCTGCTGCAGTGTTGTTTGGGGAGGGATAGAATCGACAGTTCGAGTCTGGCAGTTGTCCAGAATCTGGATCTTCGTTGCAGAGTGCCGCCGTGTTAGTGTTAGGGTCTACCTCAGCCGATATCCCCGTGACAGCATCAGAACACCTGCTTGGCTCTACTCGTCCATTGGGATCAAAGTAATAGTGTTCGCCTTCCCCTGGGTATTCATCGAATATTCCCCACTGCAAGTGGCCCCACTCGTGAACGATGACCTTACCTGCAGAAACGAAAATGCTTGACTGTCAATTACCCTAAAATGTGAGAATTTATTAATAATAATATTTTTTTTAATTTATCATCAGCAATTGAGACATCGCTTATTATAATCGTGCCCGGTAACCTAAACCATTTTAAAAATTTGATATAACATTTGTCTGTATTTGATTTCCAGGTGTACAATGAAATGTAGAGAAAATTGCAGCGGGTATATTCAAGGACGGTGTTGGCACATATACAATAGCGCACTAGAACTGCTGGCACGCATTCGCAGAAAAATCTACGGGCAACAAACCTGATTCACCCCAATTGTACTCAGAGTATTCTCTGTCAACTATCCACTTCGGAGTCAAATGAATGTACTCCGCCTTTTCACCACAAGGACGGGTTTGTTTGGCGTAGGGACTGTCACCGTAGTCTGCGTTAGCGTGATCAACGATAACATTAGCAATGTCATATCGTTCAGTTGTGGATGGATTTGTCGTTATGTTGTCGCTCCAAGTCTTTGGAAGCAGTATTGTGACGTCACCGAAAACGGCTCGATCATTGGTCGCTTCATAAAGATAAGCCGATGCATCGGAGAAGATTTCCTGCGGGGAAAAATGGAAAAATGCAGTTTACTTCACAAAGATGTTTGAGCTGATGAAATGGTTTCTTTTGTCGTTAAATCGTTACATACTATGCTCAAAACAACAAATATTTGTAAACACGGTTCTTCAAGAAGTACACAGTTCTCTATTTGAAGTCAACTTGAAGAGTAGTTGCTTCGGGATGTCGACATACAAGAAATTTGTTCAGTTAAGTATGAGTAATTACTCTAAGATTAAGGTAGAAAATAACGGACTTTTGCAGATATCTGTGAGGCTCTTTTTCCGCTGCATTCCATCTCGAGTCTGTGTAACTCGAAGTTTAAGTTTCCCAGTGTTTAATTCTGCTTGTGAAATACCATTTTATTATCATACTTCCGAAATGACGTCGAAATTCTTATAAACACGATTGGAAATATTTTGGAATAATAGAATATTGTAGTAATATTGGTTTATTCAGTAAATTTAAGCTCATCTACTCTTCTGTTTTTGCAATTCACATGTTTTAAGGGTAATCTGTAATATTGTAACATTCAGCTATAGGGTACCCGACACTTTTGATAAATTTGCACAATAAATAGATTTCTACCATTTCAAAATGACAGATCCTATTGTTTCTTTGAAATTGTCATTATTGTTTTGTCCATTCCCCAAGTTTTGGTAATTTGAGAAAATAGAGGGTCATGTCCAAGGAGGCCCTGAAAAATAGAGGGTCATGTCCAAGGTGGCCCTGAAAAATAGAGGGTCATGTCCAAGTTGGCGTTGAAAAATAGAGGGTCATGTCCAAGGTGGCCTTGAAAAATAGAGGGTCATGTCAAAGGTGGCCCTAAAAAATAGAGGGTCATGTCCAAGGTGGCCTTGAAAAATAGAGGGTCATGTCAAAGCTGGCCCTGAAAAATAGAGGGTCATGTTCAATGTGGCCTTGAAAATATAAGGTAGTGTTGTCATGAACAATTTTTAGACATTTTCAACTTTTCAATTTCAAAATATCTTTTTAATACAAATATTTCACCAGCTACTTGAACTCCTTGTATTTTTTAAGTAGAAAGAATAAAAAAATACAATTTTAATTATTTTACTTTGCCTTATTGAGGTACTAACTTCAAAAGTATTAAATACCTTAGTTTCCTGAACATCTACCACACAATGAAAATGACAGTTTAGCAAAATAGGAGAGTTTACAATGTACTATCAGCAGTCAAACAAAGTAGTGGTTATAACTGTTCGAAAAATCGCAATTTGACAACCGTGATATATCAAAATCAGGTAAAGAATCAAAATTTGTAAGATTCAAAACATTCTGCAGAATTATATGATAAGTACAGTTTGCAAAATTTTTGTTTATTTCACTGTATTTACATTTGCAAAAAAAGCAAATTTGACTAGATTTAGTAAAACGCAGTTAACTTAACTTTATTGCCAAGTAGATTGAACAAAATTAAGAAATTTACCTCAGTCTGTAGCAACAAATTATGGTCTGGTGCCTTATTTTTCAAAAATTTTTGACAAACTTTTCAAAATCCTATATACCCAAAATATTTCCAATCGTGTTTATAGTGTCCAACTTATCAATATAGCCTCCATGAGCAATGTCCTGTGTTCTTGTTGAAAAGGCAAATCTAGTCTGGACTAGAATCCATTTATAAGATACTAACAATGCATACTGAAGTAAATGTGATGCGCTGGTAAATCCAATTCCCTACATTTGGTCTGGAACAAGAATTGTCATGTTATCTTTACGTACAAATATAGTAAATTAAATATTTTTCAGTATTTTCAAAAACTTATTGACTTGTACATACATGTATGTGCAGCAGTGTATTGTTTTGTACTGTACTCTGTCCTAAAACTTAGTTAAAGCCTTGATGGATTCGGTATGGACATGTACGTGCAATGATAAAGTATACAAGCACGCACATGGACTGACAAGCAGAGAGCTCTCTGTAAATACTCCCATACAAAACGCGTCCTCTTGAGCTAAAGATTTAAGAACTAAACGTTAAACTGAAAAGACGTCCCCACGCCTATTTCAGTCTGAATGTTTCAATTCTCTGGTATTTTATCCAGTTGGTCGACTATCTTTCTGTTCTTTGTGTTTTTATTGAAAGATCTGGAATTGTTGACGTTCAAGACGTTTGTAACATTTCGAAACAAATAAAGTGCGAGAGACTACGTTGATATTGTTGTACAACAATCATTCTCATTGTTGAATACTGTGAAACTGTGAAAAAGCAAATTATCCGACATTGACATCTTATGAAAACTAACATGTAAGGGTCGTACGTGGTACACTGTTTAGCGTAGGTGGTAGCACATACAGGACCAAACAGACGACCTTGACCTTAACCTCTGTGCCATCATCTGTTCAAGGTAAAATGCCTCATGACGGTATATGGCGTTCATTAACAGCGTGATCAAAGCGACCGTATTCAAAAACAATCTCTACAATTGTCAAACCAGCTCTGTGATAATAACCATAGAATAGTTTCTGACGGGTTAGGGAACCAAGTGCCCTGGACGTGGGAGGTACGTCCATGCACAGACAATGGGGGGAAACGCCATTATTGGCTATCTACGCAAACATCAAAGTCCGTGCGCAAATTCCTTGTAAGCAGAAACGTCTTTCGACTGATTTAACAGCCAGAACAACTCGCGACATCAATCTCATCTTAACCAGTCAAAACTCCTAATATTTCATTGTTCGATACCGGACAAGAGATTACGCCCCTTACGTAAAACTATTATATGTCACAGGAAAACAAAGAAAGGGATAATCCCGACGATTAGAAGAACTATCCAACGTTTTATACCCGACGTATCTCTTCACAATATTAACGGCATGTGGTTGCCGTAATTTGTATCTCAAACGTGACATCTTCTTGGTTACAATTTGTTTGAGGATTAGTGTTAAGAGATTAAATCGTGCTATCGCCCAGTAACTAAGTCAACTGTGTAATTATGCGCTTGAAATGAGCAGACTTTGGAAAATTCATATTGTGATAAACTTTTGAAACGGTGTCACAGGCCTACCTCCAGTACGAGCACTAATAAAAACATTCCACTGTGCACATTCAATCGAAGTTCCCCGGCACCAAACTCAGCCCCCCACCCCCCCACCCCCATCCTGGTTGCGAAAAATTCCCGCTTTAAAGTGACCCAAACTTGTGGTGGCAAAATATGTAGTAATATGCTAAAATATAAAAGCAAGAATACATATACAAAGCCGTGACATTTAATTTGCTTTGACTAAGGGATTTCCAACGAAGATAGAAACAGGAAAAATGGAGAAATTGTGAAAATACATCGCCTACACTAATCAGGGATCGCAGCATTCGGATGTCGTAACTGAAAATTAAAGTGCTCGATGCCAAACCAATCGCTATGGACATAAATTACTTCAATTAAGTACAAAGTAATGATATCTGTACAGTGATTATTAGTACATTGTTATATTTATATATAATACAAATATGATGATTGCATTCTGTATGTTTCTCATATACATATTACATGATAAATATGATTTCCATCTGATAAGGTCAGCTGCTACAAGTCATAACTTAGCATTCACAAATATCGCGGAGGCTGGGGACTTATAGCCTTGAATCATTTTTTGAGTCCCTATGTCTGATTTAACCCATTTAAAATTGACTGTTGTGAAGTAATTCTCTTAAATTCCCGGAATACACGAAAAATGTTTTCCTTAGTAATTCTCCACGATAAAACATTTGAATAAATACAGTATTTTCGCTCCCGGTGGCGATGCCAAGTTTTAGACATCGGAACTAGTAAACTTTAGCAAACCATTGCCAGTATATCGTTGGTGCTTTCTGAATCAGTGAAGGTAGAATTTTTGCGATTTTATAAAGTTTCTTCTGGCCGAGAAAGTTTACTTCACAGCAGCAACACTAACAAAAAGAAATTCAGCGGTCAACAATTCAGCTCCCAGAGATACTTGCGCCCCACTCAACATCAAATCAAAGCAAGAATACATACAAAGCCCCATTACCTTCAGCAATACCGACGAATCCCTATTAAACTTAAATCTCCGGAATAAACGAAAACTTTCGAAATTTCGCGCATTTACTAAGTTTCTTCAGGGAAAAACAATTTACTTCACGGTGACAATCGAAAAAAGTAGTTTAGCGATAGAAAAACTGAACTCTATTTCTACAGTCCCAAGAGATACTTGCGCGCCACTAAACATCGGCTGAAGTAACCATTGTCTTCAGCGGTACCGATTTTTGTTGTGTCTTTGACGTCGTCGTCATTATTATACTGTAATTTAAAGATAATAAATGATATTTTCAAGTTGGTTAGAAGAAATGTACCTTCCTAAGATAACAAAAGAAAATAATGAAAATAAAACATGGGCTTGTGTCCGAACAATAAAAAATAACTGAAGTGCAATATCTGTGGCACAAAAAAACCTGTCAATGACGTTCACGTGAGGTCTAAAATTTGATTCAATCAAAACATTCATCGAGAAATACGGGCAGTGTCCTTTTTCTCTGCTGCATTCTAATCGTCGTTTTCTGACCACTTTAAATTTAAGTCACACATCTTGAGAGAATTGGACTTCAAAAACATGCCAAGCGGTGGTGAAAGATTCACAAATGTAGCAAATATCGTGTTTACCTTGATGTAATCGACCAATCTGTAATCCTCGTCGACTTTTTCGTTGATTGCAACCAGTACAGTGGTGTATTTGTTGTCGACCAAGTCGATCCGATTGCGAGTGAAGCAAGGATGAGCAAGGAGAGCCACCAACAGGAACGGAACACGCCAGCCAGCCATCCCACAGAGCTGCCGCAGGTGGACTGATCTGAAGTGTTCTGTTGTCGCCTTTATATAATGCAATACCTTCGTTAAGGAGTTAACTGTCAACTCCAATTACCCAAAAATCATTGAATACCAGCCCTACTTATTTATTCAAAACGAAACAGGATATACAACCAAAATCAATTTGCATGCCATGGTAAACAATCTGCACTTTACGTCATAATTAAGGTGGAGCTGTATGTTGCCAACACAGTTTTTTCAAAGCTATATTTCTCATCAAAGATGACAGGGACACCCCCTCATACTATATATTTTCAAAAAGGAGAGACTCTAAAGTCCAGTATTGTAGCAGCAGTTTACTTGAAGGATGAAGTGGGTGTATATTTCGGGTAAAAAACCTCAATTTAGGTATTAATGATAAAAATTGATTTAAGTCAAAACCTTGAGGCTATTTTCTGAAGTTTAATATTTCACATGAAAAAAGAGTATATGTAGAAAAAAACGACTATTTTATTTTGCATTGTTTATCCTCATTCTAAAATGGCAAGGTTTGAAAGACTGACACTCAAAGAAGTTATTAAAATTATGATTTGCAAAATTAAAAATGCCTCTTATTCAAAATGTAAGAAATTTATCGCCAAACAAAATAGTCGTTTTGTTATATAGTATTTAGAGAACATAATGTGAAAATTTCAGACAATTTGACCCAGCCAGAGTGGAGTTAAATTCTTTGGAAATTTTGAAATTTGGAGGTAAAAAAGCCAGGAACTCAGGTATTTGCATACATTTGTATAAATTAACACTTCTTTATCACGCAACTTACGACTGCTTGACAAAGTTAAAGGTGAACCCAACCAATATTTTAATCTTGGGTTAACAAATTAATCGAAATTGAATGAATATTTGCAAAAAAGTAATTTTTAGCACAATACGCTGTGTTTGGTGCAGCGCCCACTAACAGATTTCCTGAAGTTCTGGATGGACAGTCAGTTGGGGGTTTTCATGACACATATAACCCATGTCGCTGATTCTGCAGAGGTGTGTACGAAGTCCAACCATATGCGCATACTATTGTTTGTTTTTTTCTCTCTGAACAGAGATCATTCCTGTCATGGTTGATAAAGAGTAAATACCGAAGAGACAATTAAACTTTTTATTCACAGGAGAACATATGGATAAAGTACAATTCTCTGCTAACTAACTCTGGGTAAATAAAAGACACTTGTTTCCTGCACGTTGCATGGAACCAGAGGCATTATTCAAAACAATTGGTCGATAATCATCTCTACAGATTGTGTGGTACCGCGCACAACTTCAAACAATAATTGGCTTCTAAGATAAATAGTACTTGTCAAACAGTTCTAAAGTACTGTTCAAATAAACAATTTGGTCTTCGCTATATATTGTGACAATGTATAGACTTTACAGTTATTTGAACAGAGCATCTGCTTGTTTTGATTAATCACAACATCTGGTATCAACCTGTGGTACTTAATTATGCGTAAATTAAAAGGCGCCGTTCCATCAGGGCGAACACCTCAACCATTTTTCACAGTGACTTTCCGCTTCGTCCTTCAAAGAATCTCAAAAAAGTTGTACAACGAGCTAAAGCAATTAACTGGAGAAACTGAAACTGAAACGAATAAAACCTTATAGTTGTGACATCCTGAAAACAAGAAAAACGAAATAACAATCAATATTACGTAAGTCACAGATAAGAACGATGCATAATACTTACTAGTTCAGGCTTTAAATCTTGAATCACTAAATCACCTTGTTTGATCGCTACGACTGTCAGTTCTCGCAGCTTGTCTTTTGTGAATAGCCGTATATATGTATGTTTCTTACGTCTATTTCTATGTATGTCTTTTCTGTTTAACATAACCATGTAAGCACTCATTTTCATTATCTCATTCCAAAGAATATACATCCATTTTGTATACTATTACAGTAACAACATGAGGTCTCTTCAAACCTTCGAATTCTCTGTGCCGATGCATTTTATTTGTTACGATATCAAGATCACCCAAACCTTTCGTCATATGCAGATTTCGGGAGACATCATAATTCCATGTGTAAAACTGATAATTTATTGCAATCACAGTCCCTTTCGTTATGCAATCAATGTAATGCAGATCTTTACCTCACAGATTATATTATAATGCCACATTTACATGTTCTAGTGTCCATACTCTGATATCTGCAGCTCTCTCCATTGTTGTAGCCTTATAGGGGTTATTACACAAAGTTTGGTCGATATGACGACCATATTTCATAGGACATGCACTGTGACGGCTGTTTTCGTCGGGACATTTCGAAATTAGGGAAATCGATAAAATTCGACCTTGCTTACTTCACTGTGCATTCATATATTGTTGGTTGTAAAAGCTGTGGTCGCAACCGTGTTACCTCTTTGTATCATTCCACCGAGGGTATACCACTTCATGAAAGGGATTGTAATAAACTTTTAATTCAAAATACAGCTGCCAACACAGGTTTTCACAATGTGAAAGACGTTTATGTCACATTTGAGAGAGACAGTAAGACTAAAACATCGCAATCAGATTCTTTTTCATCGGAACAGTGATCGAGCTGTGTGGTAGCATTACAATTTCCAATGCGTCCTCGAATACAATCTGGAAATAACTGTCATCGGTGCGTCAGTCTGCTTATCGCTAAGAATAACATGATAAGTGTTCACACAAGTATATCCTATGTTAAATTAACTTTGTTAAAACGAGGCTTATTAGGGACTAAGTTGCCGACACGTGAAGTGAGTAGTAATGTTGTTGTACCTGAATTTTCCTAAATTTTATTGTGGGAATAAAGTAGTTCAAAGGTATTTATATGATCTATCTATATATTTTCGATGCTTGGCGCCTAAAACGACTTAAAAACTGAAGTTTGACTATCTGAGGTTCAAACATGTAACTCAGTACTCTGTCAAAACACTGCCAAGGCTACTAAAACACACTTTGCAAACCTGGAACGCTTGGCTGCATCTAACGCCATGCTTTAAGTAGTTCCGGTTACAGTGAATGTATGATTCATACAGTAAATGTTAAAATACGGGTCCATATTTATACGCTCTAAATAATTGGACAACGGCAATACCGACACATAACATATGTGATCAAACTTAATGCATGACGTCGTGTTAATTCGTATTCACTAGGATTGACTGTTTCCGTCAGATGTCGCTGTAACTACTTTGAAAGTTCAAAGTATGTGTGAGAATGGCTGAATGACAAATATACTGGGCAGATCAGCTGCAGAAGAGAAGCTAGGCGATGCAATTGCACTACTACGTACTTGGGATGGACAATCCTTTTAAAGCAATTGTTAAAAGTGGTGTTGCCTTTGTCGCGCAAGAAGCGGACGCAAATATAACTCTGTCCATTATATCCAATTCTGATGTCTCCATGACCAGTCGCCGTTGTAATCGTTTACTCAACATTATCATATAGTATGTCTGTCTCAACTTTTGATGTAATATCAGTCTTGAAAAAATTCAGTAATTTTAATTGGGTAGCTTGTCTTATCTGATCGATAATTTAAGGAAATATTTATGCTTAAAATTATTATGTTTAAAATTTTGTTCGACAGTTTTGTAGAAGCTTACAGTGACCACTGGGCATTTCGTTGTACCGCAGTAGTGCCAGCAATGTGCGGCGGCTCTGAAGGTTTTATCTGATTGGTAGATTGTCATTATTTACAGCAATTTACGGAGCCTGACAGCAGGACCATTCTCCAACAGAACGGCTGTTTTGAATTAATAGGAACAATGAGTTTCAGTGAACCTATTGGCTAAAAGCTTCCAAACCGTTGCACATTAGCCCGGCCCTGGTATCGGGGTGTATCTTCTCAGATCGAGCCCGGCACTGTCTGGTAGTCCGCGTCATCATCGGTGTTGCAGCGACAAAGTAAATGTAAATTAACATTTCAGGTTCCAGAACTATATTAGTATTCTCCTGACAATCTATAGCGACATCGAATATGCGCCTCGAAAATGAAAGACTTAAATATTTGCCCAAACTTTCCTCAATGAGACTTTTAACCATTCGTTTACCAAATAAAGAATAAAATTTGGGGGTCACCGGTAAAAGTATGGAAATTAGGAAACTCAACAGATTATCTAACAAAGGACGCCATCTGTGTTGACTCTATAGAGGAAAATAAGATTTTCGAAATACTAAGATGGTGAACATTTGTCTTACCCGAAGATCTTTAAACTGAGCCCACGGGTGGTAGATCAGAAAGGAATTATATAAATGTTGAGTATCCGAATATCTGTCCCCGAGGCGCATTATATTCTACCTTACAGTGCATTTCACCTAGGTACCGCAACTCAGCGTACGAGACGGACACAATCCACGTACAGAACACACGATTAGCTTGGGTATTCCACACATTTCAAAGTCACCGACTCGTCGATTTATTACAGTAAACCAGCATGGGACAGCCGCTCTGTCTAGACTGAAAGATACACTTGATCTACAATGTATGGCTTTTTAGTTAGTTTCTGTTGAGAATACCTTCCCCTCTTGAACTCTTAGCTGAAATTGTACAAGAAAAAGTTACATTGTCGATCAAGTCTGGTCAACTTGTTTAGCAAGTGAAACTCTCCAGTACGGCTTAAAATACTGACACTAAAGCCTACACAGTGATTTCTGTAGAAAAAAGCACAGGTTAACTCTAATCGTTTCACTATGTGTGCCGAAGACTACACATCTTCTTTTTATTTATGGCATGATATTTAATAACAAAGCAATAAGTAAAAAGGGTCACTTTTTATGAATACATAGATAGATATAAGATAAATATATACTAAGAACATGTTAAGGAATCGAACTCAGAAAATACTTGAATCATGGACGGATTGTCAATACATTTGCGCTCAAGAATTATTCAAGTTGCAATCTATATGACACAAAACAGTC
Organism: Ptychodera flava; assembly: GCF_041260155.1. Lineage (NCBI taxonomy): Eukaryota > Metazoa > Hemichordata > Enteropneusta > Ptychoderidae > Ptychodera > Ptychodera flava. The sequence goes on from NC_091933.1 coordinate 35,087,317, forward strand.
ATTGATACTCGATGTAGTTTATGCCTATGTAAATGTTGTCGTAGGAAAGTATAGAGACATGGCTTTGTTTATTGTGACAAGTATAATACAAATCATTCAGGGAGACAGTGTATGTTCAGGGTAGGACGGAATATGTATTTACACCAGCTACTGTTGTAGTGTGTGTGTGTGTGTGTGTGGTGTGTGTGTGTGTGTGTGTGTGTGTGTTTATATGTATGTATGTATGTATGTATGTATGTATGTATGTATGTATGTATGTATGTATGTATGTATGTATGTGGTACATCGGCTTGTTTTTATCTAGTCTGTAGCGGTGTCTATATCGCAGGACGGACATGTCGATCACAGATTATAAGCTTATATTTGTTGATTTGCAGGTGATATCGAAAAGATAGCCATTACAATGAAATATGATATTAATAAATAATAAATGAAAGATCCACGGTCCTCATACTCATAATAAAGTTAATAAAATTTTTAAGAGAGTCATCTTTCTAAAGCTTTTTGCCAGTTCAATTTGTGCTGTAATCATATATCTGACACCACAATCTCAACATCGCAAAGTTTGGGAGTTTGCGTACCCTTTTCGTTAAAGGGTTCTACCTTGGTCAGCCTCTTTGTCTTTTTGTATTGAGAGTAAGCGAGGGCAACGACAGCAATACAGACAATTGCCAGAACAACAGCAGTCACCGCAATGAGAAGAATTTGCCAGCTGGTCAAACCCGTCTGTATTGGTTGTACGTAGCCAACGGTCGTCAACGTGTCCGGGGGAGGTGCAGCTACGATCGTAGTTTGAGCGACATTCGAAGGCTGAGCAGCGTTTCCGGCGCCATCTACGGCCCGGATGGAGTAGTAATAAGTGAAACCGGCACCGCTAGAGGGCATCGTGACGGTCAACATCTCTCTTTGCCCGCTCGGTAATGGATCCGTTAGTGTTCCTTCGGACACGTCATCGTTCGATATTTCCTCACAGTTTGCGAAGTCACTGACAATCTTCGAGAAATCGGTGTCATATCGGAGATCGTACCTCGAAGCTATTAAGAAAGGGAAGAAAAAAGAAGGGTGTTATTATGTGTATTTTGTGAGACATCTCTTTGCTGTGCAATATTATTCTTCTCGTCTTTAACTAACAATCCGCAAAATTGACATAAATGCATTTACCTGTTCCTTGATCATAGTCATCACCAGTAGCGGTCCACGTCAGAGTGACGGTGGAATTGTCGATGGATGTCTCAACGACTTGTAGGTCTGTGATTCGTGAAGGAGGGAACGGGTCCGCGTTTGGATCACTCCAATCGACATAGTCCACATTGTCATCAACTTGTATGACGCCCCCTGACGCCACTCTGTTGAAATCACCAATCGGTGTGCCTTCCGTCTTTTCAGGTATAACAGCTGTCATTGGAAAGGATAAATGGTGTGATTCACACTCAAACTGATATGAGATCGGTAACTGTTGAACTTCATAATGACCAGAGTATTATGCACAATTCAAGCAGATGTAAAAACGATTGCATTGCTGTACATGAACGTGACTTCTGACGTAGAAGATTTATTTGACGAATACATCCGAAACACCTTTTTAAACAATTTGACAAACTGTATGGCAACTTGTCTACGGGAACAAATAAACTAAATTCAAAACCCAGGTAGGATTGTTAATACTTCACTTGTTCCATAAATGCAGGAGAGTCTCAGAAGCTACACGTACAATTAAACCTAAATTTAATGAGTACATTGTGCACAGACGAGAAAATGGGAATTTATAATGTTAATACTTACAATAATTTCTCGGCATGGCGCCAACTTTACCCATTACACGGGAAATCGCATTGCCTTCGGTATCATTGGCAGTAACCTGAATACTGTAGCGACACGCTGTGGAACAGGACGCTTCGACGAATTCAACAAAATATCCGGAATAAACTCCATCGTCTTTGGTGATATCAGCACCTGATTGAAAATTGAATCGGGATTGACATTAAAGAGAAACGAAAAAGAAAGAACATGAGTCTTGAATGTTCCATACTTTGCACATTTCAGCAAGTCAGCATCCTCAATGAACGTAATACACCATACTGTGTGTATGCGCGCAAGCACATTGGCCATCAATCAAAGAAAAGAACCTGACTCCGAGATCGAATATTTTGGAACAACAACCAGCGAATTGTCCTTGAACAACTGGAACAAATACCTTTTCAGAAACATTGTTTTTAAGACGACGACTGATTGCCTATAACTAAATAAATATCACAGATATTTCACGAAGTTTTTTGCAAACATGGCGGAGAAACCGTACAACTATACACTGCATGCAACATTCCAGTTGAGCAATGGAGGTTTTTTTGGACAACGTTATCAGCATTCAACGGCACAAAAAAACGAAATGAGATGAAAAGGCTGTATCTGCTTGGCGCTGTTGAAATGTCAGTATGTTTTGGGTTCGTCTATAGAAGATAACTCGTGGCTAAATTTAATTCGTATTTTGAACAAGTGAGTATTTACCGATATATCATTGCAAATAAAGAAACAATGGCTCATACTTTATGGAAAAACCACTCTATTAGAAGACTGTGGCAGTCTGTCCTTTGGACCCATATCGTTAACTGCACATCCAACAAACTAATACGTTTATCAGGTAGAGTCGTTTGATGTAGTAGGACAATGCTTACCCGTCCCCGTGTCAAACAATTGAAGTTCCACCGTAGTCAAAGGACTGGGTCGTTCTATGGCGGCGATGACGTGAGCGTTCAAAACTGGACTATGGCCCTGCTTGACGTCAGCGTAAATGGTTACCATTGGTGGAGACTCGGTGACCATGTCGGTACTGGGTGTGGAGCTCAATCTAATTGGTTCAGTCGACGAATCGATGGACTTTGAGTCTATTGAAATTTCTACAACCTGATTTCTGCTATCCGGGTTATGAACTTCATACAGCCATAGCCCATCCTGGTGAATGAGTAAGATTTCTAGTGTCAGTCACGCACAACCATAGTGAGTTTGGCTAGTGGTTTTGTGGTTTTGTTTAGGTTACACTCACAATTCCACGTCACTGGTCAACTTTAATTTTATTGAATGTTTTCTCTGGTTGTCTTTGTACACTATATCGCGAGAAAAGCCGAAAAACAATTTAGCGTTTTTGTATTTTCTTTCTGTAGTTTGTGGATGATGTGATCCTAAATTAAAAACTGTACGAACTTTCTGCGAGTAAAACAATTATAATTATTTGGATAATAACAATACCTCGGCAATATCATTGATTCGGATGGCAATTGAACGACTGGCGGTATTGCTTTCGTATTGGGGGTCATTCTTCTCGATGGTAATGCCGTTAGGTCGGGTTACTTTTACATCAACTTCCCTGGTACTTCCAAAGTCCCAGAAGAAAAAGAAGACAGTGTCTCTCCCGATGGTCGAATCAATGTGTACGCTGCCAAATTCCGTTCCACTGGCCAGTATACTTGCTTTGTAACTCGTCAGCTGCAAAATTAGGAATAGTTTGGCATAAACATTCAATCATAATGTGTCTTGATACTGACATTTGTGGTGCGTATATGTATTGGTACTTGTGACATCCTAATTATTCAAAGACGGCGAACAGAGAGAAGCGAAAGGATACAAAGAGAGTTGTATGCGCACCAAAAGGCTGGTGTATTTAGATTCTGAGACCATCATTTCAAAGTATCTTGATAATATTTTGTATCGAGAAAGCTGTTTTCGTCCATTCTAGTTGATGTTAGTCACGTGCTTATGTTGTACAAAAGTTTTGCATTAATATAAGTCATACATCCTTTAATGTAAGTCTTCTGATAAGCTTGAAATACCATTGAAAATTAAAGTAAGCATTGTGCCTTCTGTGAGTCTGCCATCAGATTTTTGCATAACTTTACTAATAAAACTTGCGAATTATAGTTGGGAATGCTTACCTGTACCGGAGTCTCCGAGTTTGAGCTTGTTCTTTCCGTCAAAGATGCCGTAAAACAGTCATGGATGGCCGTGGAGCCGTCACTTTCCGAGTACCAACATGATCTACCGTTAGTTTGGTTCGAGAGATCCACAAGTTTCGGGTCTGCTTGGCTACTGAAGGCCAGGGTGTCAACGACAACGCTCTTGTTGACTAGGTACGGCAAAGTGTCCAATATAGTTGGCGAGACGTTTTCAGCGCCATCTGTTGTGAGGAAAATGACACCTCCAGCAGCATCTCCAAAGTGGCTTCTTTCAAGAACCTGAACATGGATAACAGTATATAGTATAATGTGCAATTTTGACGACAATGGAATGTGTGCATCAGAATTCACAGGGCGAATAATGTTGGTCTCAAAGTTTTACACTCCATTGAAAGAGCAAATGATATCTTTATACCAATGAATAGCAGGACAGAGGGAATTTATTATTACCATAAAACTATTTGAAATTCCTGGAGCGGTCGCAAACAATTTAATGATATATCAGAACCTAGACTCTTTGTTCGGATATACAGACAGGTAACTTTTGAAATGGTGTCTAAATTTAGAAGTTAGATCTTGAGTATGCCCTGCTGCTACGAGTGGTTTAAACCTCTACTTACTCGTACACCTTCCTGTAAACCACAGCCAATACAAGTTCCACCCGAAGCTAAATTTGGAAGTAGATTGATTAAATCTTGCCTGGTCTGTTCGTCCACCAGCTTTGTCAAAGGCGCCAACTCTCTTGCAGATGACTGAAACTGGACGATTCCGACCCAGCTGTCGTCTGGCAGAGTTGAGCCGATGTATTTGGCTGCGGCTTGGTGCTGGGTTTGTATTCTAGAATGCTAAGAAAGAAAGAGTAAGAAGAATTAACCAGGAAAGAACGCAAGGCAGTTACATGGTACAATAAGAAAGCCCTAAACGGCCCAGGAAAGTTTTACTATAACCACGACTCACCAAACTAATTATCTTTCGCTGATTTTTTTAGAATATACTTACAGAACTCATACTGCCAGAGACATCCATTACAAGCACAGTGCGGAATTCCGTCTCCTTAACCACATTGAAAGTGGGCTCGGTAGTCAGGCCAGAACGAGGTGGATTTGCATTCTTGAAATCCAAGGAATTGTCCATCACATCCCAGGCACTCCTGTACGCACACTGTGTGTTGTGTTTATTCAGAGCCAGAGGGTTGTGCCTCGATGAAGGGTCACCGTTCGGGTCGCTGTGACAGAAATGATTTACCTAGCACAAAGAAAGGATTGGTATGATGTTTAAATTGCACTCATATCTTCCTTGTTGCTATGGCATGCGAATCAAAAATAAAAAGAGTGTGGAGAAAAATGGCAACTTCATTGACGAATTGATGGTTGATACCATAATTGCCTTTAATGGAAAAGTACTTTTGCTTCAGTCTTCGCTTGACGAGAATTCGCGATATTTGCAGAGTTGCTGTCATCCGTCCTTTATACGTATGGCGTCAAGAGAATAGGATATAGCGTGACGTAAAAGTTCGGTTGGTGAACGCACAAATATTTCGCATTAATATTGTTTCCGAATTTCTAACCCATCTACTGAAAGCGCCATTAATTTGAACAAAATGGGGAGATACGCGCCTTCTCTTCTCGAAGTTATTCATCGATGAAACGATCTTAGAGAGGCGCAAATACTTACCGAAGAGAGATAGTTTGCAAACATATATGATCCCGTGGCAGCACCGTCATCGTTTGGGTAGAATCTGCAGTTGGGACCCGGTAAGACACCTGAAGTGGGATCCGTGTTGCAACGTTTCAACCTGCCGGTCTCAGGATTATAATCAAATGAATCTCCTGTGATGGCGTCAGAGCATCGACTCGGTTGAACTGTTCCGTTTAGATCCAAGTAATAGTGTTCGCCTTCCCCTGGGTATTCATCGAATATTCCCCACTGCAAGTGACCCCACTCGTGTACAATGACCTTACCTGCAATTGTTGATGCGAGTAAACTTTATGGTTACAGAAAACATTATGGAAAGAAATGTGGCGGGAAAAACTTGCACATTTAAATGGGTAAAAAGAGGGTTCTAAAATCTTGTCACCTCGTTATTTAGCATGTATGAACGGATGCGTACGTCAATGTACTAACGTACATGTGCATGTCAGTATGTCAGTATGTCTGTCTGTCGTCTGTCTGTCTGTCTGTCTGTCTGTCTGTCTGTCTGTCTGTCTGTATGTATGTATGTATGTATGTATGTATGTATGTATGTATGTATGTATGTATGTATGTATGTATGTATGTATCTATGTATGTTTGTATGTATGTATGTATGTATGTATGTATGTATGTATGTATGTATGTATGTATGTATGTAAGCTTATGTATTAAAAAGTCCATAGGTAATAAAACAAGGGGACACACGACTAAGTGAAACAGAACAATACATGCGCACACTAACATTACCGAAACAACGAACCGAAGGCTAACCTGAGTCACCCCAATTCTGTTCAGAATATGGTCTGTCGGCTATCCATCTCGGCGTTAGATGAATATATTCTCCTTTTTCTCCGCAAGGACGAGTTTGTTTGGTGTACGGACTGTCACCGTAGTCTGGGTTGCTGTGATCCACGATTACATTAGCGATGTCATACATTTCAGTTGTAGCTCTAACCGTAGTGATATCGTCACTCCAAGTCTTCGGGATTAAAATTGTCACGTCACCAAAAGTCGCCCGTTGATTTGTTGCTTCATGTAAGTGGTGTGATGCATTCGTGAATATCTCCTGTGTTTGGTGGAGATTGGAAAATAATTGTTATGAAGTGACGAGAATCAAGAAATCGCGTTGTACGCAGAAGAGATTTCGAACTTCAGTCAAAACTTGGTCGATTACCGAGATGTGGCGCGGCATAGCTCTAGTGACAATGGACGGGTAGGTGCTCAGTGTCAAACGGCAAGTTACAATAGCAAGTTAAAATTGCAGTTTGTACAATATTGTGTCTCATTAGAACTCCTCGAAGCTGGATCAAATTCACTGAGTTCACCAAAATTTTTGGCGCGAAAGAACTCATCAGTCGTTCAGAGTTGATATATCGCTTGCTATCGATCTAACCTGCCAGTCAGATAACGGTGAACAAAAATCGATTATCCGATTAAGCTAGAGCCTCGTATGCTTTGTGAAGGGTAACAACAGGGTCTCGTAGGATAAGGAATTCTATTGACACGTCTGCGTTGATAGGGTAAGAACTTACGAAAAATACAAACCATACTGTTGCTAATAACACTGTTCGACAACAATCGAGGTTGTACACCTTTGTGGGTACAGCACGAAACAAAAGGTGGTGACAAAACTTAAGACCAACGAAGCCATAAAGTAAGCTGACATCTTTATAGCTTTTTACTCAAAGGCATCGAGTTAATAACATAAGCAAAAAGTTATTCGATGCAATAAAAATCAATTTGGAAATTATCAATATATTTAAAAGCACTTATCCCATTAAGCAAAATAGAATTGATATTGTTCCTTAAATTCTCCCGGCAAGACATCGAAGATGGTTAGCGACCCTTTATCTTTGATGAATACGTTAATTTATATATTTATCAAATGGCATTGGATATAAGTTAATCCAAGCACAAACAATTGCATAGAACGTCGTTTTGAAACCTTTTTAAAGCAAATACGTCATTGATTAAGTAGTCAACAAAATAGCCACAATTAAGTGTTTGAGACTTTCATGCGCCTTTTTTGAAAAAAAATACCTTGAAATTCAAACAAAGTGTTTGCGACTTTTATGCGAATTAAAAAAAATACCGTGAAACTCCAAAAAGTAAGTGTCCATTCAAAACAAAACCCTAGAGCACTGGATTCAAACTTCATTGGCAGTTCATTTTTTATTATACTTGATGGAATAGACTCAGATGTCAAAAGCTGAATAAAAAAGATGAAAAAATGATTATCAATTTTAAGTTCCAAACTTTGTAATTATTCATACGCATAGAGAATACAAAATTTACCTTAGCCTAGATTTCACTGTACGAAAGAACGGTGATCTTCAGACAAATTTACATTTAGTTCATCTACATGTCAGTTTACACATCCAGCGTGATGCTGCGGGAAAAATCTTGTTCTTACCTTGATATAATCGACCAAACGACGGTCTTCGGCTACATTTTCGTTGATCGCTACAAGCACGGTGGTGTACTTGTTGTTAACCAGATGAATTGGATTGCGAGCATATGAAGAGAGAGTCAATGCGAGCAGTAATAGAAAACTGATCGAAGAAGTTGCCATGTTCTTGTCCACTAGTTGACAGCTCCGCTATTTACTTTGATTTGTTCTGGCTCGTTCTACTGTTTTTTGACTTCTTTTATACATTATGAGGAATGCGGATTTTAAAATAATGATATGCTGACACAATATAAAAATTATTGATCCATTTACAATTTACGGTGAAAACCATCACGGGAGAGAGTCGGGGTTTACCCGAAGACCAAGAACAAGTACTGGGTCAGCCGAGGTTATGAGACGTGCCTTTATTTGTTTTCGATCAAGTGCTCATAATCGTATTTCCCAAATTACAACAGAAAGCGGCAACTTCCTGGTTAATAAGTTTCAAAGTTTTTTTAGTTACCTAGCCTACAGAGTGACGACATAATCCTTGTAGATTTCGTAACACTTGAATGACACAACCTTTCACGATTAACGAAGGTGAAAATTTAATTTTAACAGAGAAATCATCAATTGTACTGAAAACATTCATTATTTATCATTTATCGTAAATAACTTAAATTCAAAAAGATATTCAAAGGCAGATAATCATCCTTTTAGGTTGTCTTCTCCAACACACAGTCTATGTAAAATTAAGTAAAAATGGCTTTCATACGAAAAGCATCTGATTTGTATTTTCAGTCGGTATTTGTTTATTATCTGAAACATATCATTGAAAAAGAACATTGACTATTCCACCAAATCTGAAAAATTTAAATCAGGAAAAAAGAAACAAGTGACCTTACGCAGATTGCTCTTCGGGTGCCGGAAAATATTGATACTCACCGGAACCCGAAAACAAAGGATCATTTCCGTCAATACATTTTGGCCAACAATGTTTGATAATCAAGCCCCTGTTTTCACAGTTGAAGACAGTCTAAAACAAACACAACGTTGGTCTATTGTCTGTGTCTACAGGAACTGCATCACACCGTTTTGTTGTGAATAATTTTAAAGATTGAGCGACTATCCAGTTGACAAAGGAGCGTTTTGTTTACTTTAGGTTATCCGTCTATGGATATGTCATAACGTAATCATGATTCATTATTGTGTAGTAACGGTTGTCATGACAAATGTGGAAATTATAATGAAATCAATAGACTGTTTCCATGTAATTCTGATATAATCCCACGAGTTGGCTCTGACTTTAACACCCAAAGATCATGCTTTGTTTCGGAAAATCTGCGCACTACTGTAGTATATAGTCATAAATAACTTGGTTACTAGCCCAGTCCACGCTGATCGATATCCTAGTCTGTACACATACCTAGTTCACTAAGACCTAATTTTAAGTAGGCTTTCTTAAGTTTCTGTTTGAAACATTGGCGTTCAATATTGGTCATTATATCAATGGTCAAACGACAGGCTTTAGCTTTTCTTTCTCGGGAAATACAATATATTTTACATTGCAGAAAATGTAGATTTACAAACGTTACGGGCGTTTAGGATCAGATCAAACGAGACAGGAGACACGAGGGCGAAGAAGGGAGTGCCCTCAAACGATAGAGTCCAAACACTACTTGCCGGCGAAGATGCTAATTACGCAAACCATTTGATCAGCACTTAGTTGAAATAATTAAAAGTGGTAGGTCATTTAAAATATGTCTATGAGGACATTGTTGGTGGACAAAGAAATTATATCACATTCATATGCACCAGTAAATCAATATGAGATTTTTTTCATCTGATTGACCCAGATAAAAAAAGTGAGGCACCAGTTCTGCCGCCGTTCCATAGGAAACGACACCTGCACGCCACTTTTAACATGATTATGTGGATATTGGCAGAGAATACACCATTCACTGTGCCGCAAATGATGGCACACATTTTTAACAAATTACGTTACAGGTCTTGAATTAACATGTAAAAATAAATATTTGCCTCTATTTCTGACAAGGCACTTTGCAACTTAAGATTAAGATGGTCCATTTTAGTTTCGATTTTTTTTCTACGAAAACGATTTAAGTCATTGTCAAATGTCAAGGGCTGCGTGTACGAGTTACAGAATTAAACATGGGGGCGGAGCCGACAAAATTTGTCAGAAATACTTCATCTGTAGAATGTCCTTGAAGCTGCAAATGTCGCACAAGCGTTTCTATATATAGTAACATACCTACAGTTGTGATAAGCGCTATATCAAAAGTATTTTTGCGCTATAAGATAAGCGAGATGTGTACTTTGTCTTTGATGCTTGATATCTGCCCAACTTGTCTTTGAACTCGATGAACAGAGGTCAGACCATGGCTGGACACGGCCTAATTCTGACGGCACTGATGAACCAGGCCAGGACACGATTACGCCTGTAATACAGTACGGGTATTCCCCCAACTAACCCGAAGGTAATCGTTTGTTCCGACGCTATCCCCTGCCTACGTGCCAATTCTCGGTACATTGTAAACGTTCGAAGTGTGATGACGTACGGTGTACACAGAGAGGAGATATTCGCCAAATCTTATGACTGATTCTAGCTGAGAATGGTTCGATATTAAATGTTGCAATGCGCACTATACCGACGTCTCTGGTGATATTAAAGTCTCATGAATTTAAGAAGTATGTATAACTGCCGCCCAGATATACTAATATAAAGAAATGTCAATATTTCAATTCTAATGAATCATGAATTAAAGCCATATGCAAATATTCCCTGCCTGTTCAGACTGCCGGACACGTTAACACGTTAAAGTACGTACTGTTCCATTATATTTGATATGTATGTATGTATGTATGTATGTATGTATGTATGTATGTATGTATGTATGTATGTATGTATGTATGTATGTATGTATGTATGTATGTATGTATGTATGTATGTATGTGTGTGTGTGTGTGTGTGTATGTAGGTAGGTAGGTAGGTAGGTAGGTAGGTAGGTAGGTAGGTAGGTGGTAGGTAGGTATTTATGTATTATGTATCTATGTATCTATGTATATAGGTATGTCCGTCAGTCCGTCTGCCTGCCTATAGGTAGGTATGTATGTATCCATCTATGTATGTATCTATGTATCTACGTAGCTACGTATCTATGTATCTATGTATGCATGGATTCCTCATTGGTATGGTTTCTGACATGTTCATTACACGTATTGCATGACAGTCCATTTACGATATGGAATCGAAAGTGTTAAAAGAAAATACATTTTGGGACTTAAGCAAGTCATACACTGACTTCTGTAATAAAAATAATAGAGTACATTTTTGATTGGATTCGAACTCACTACGTACGGCACTCAGTCACCTAGCAAAGACACCACAATCAAACCGCTTGGCCAAATCCCCACCCTTAAAAAAGAGTGGTTCAATAACCGAGCTAAATAGTGACGTAGCAAAGTGACACAATACGTAAAAATAGTCATGACAATCACGCATGATATCGTGACGGGAGTTTTGTCAGTGATTTCTTCGATACTTGAGGTCGAATCAAGAAATATTTCGTGGGAACGATTAACAATTATAAATTTCAGATAATTTGAACTGAAATGTTAGCTCAATTGGTGAAGCATCTCCACTGAATTTAAGCGACCTGGGTACAAAATCCTCCATTCGTCACTTTTCAGGTTTCAATCTGTTGCAATGCAGAGACGATCAGATATAGTTCTATGATTTTTCTTATACAAATAGATAGATGAGTTGTACATACATTTTGACAAAACTAATTACATTTGTCTTATGTGAAATATATCAGTAAGCGACTTTGGACACTGGGCTCTTGCAATGAGAAGGACAACCAGCAAGGGTAAGCTTAGTGTAAAAGGTAAAAGGGTGACACATCACAAGAAGGACATTAAAGTTGAATAAGAAGGATCCATCAGTTCACTTGGGTGGGTGGACTGTGATCAGTTGTTTACCTGGATGTCTAATTCGGGGATTTAAAACCAATATAGTCAGATTTTCCTGGCTCTCCAGCAGCGTTGGTGAGACAAACAACCGCCTAACTTCAAGTCAGCACCGAAATTTCTGATGATATAATGATTCCCTGTAATTGTTTTTGAAAGACCTAGTTTATATGACAACCGGTACCTGGACGTGAAACATCTGTTTGTAAAGGAGCGCTCCAAAGGGACGGAAATGCTATGCAGTAGGAATTCTGAGAGAATGGTACAAAAGAAAATATGATATTTATTACAATAAAAAGGATTATTGGCTTGTGTACAGTGAACAGAGGAAGACCATCTCTCTTTATCAAAGAGTTTGTCAACAAGCATCTCAATGGTAATATCAATCTCAAGAAATGTGGCATGCGTACCGTTGTGCGCCGGATAAATCTCAAGATGACATCTACAAAACTCACGCGCCATCGTTCAAACAAAACAGTTACATCTGAAGCTGCAGCAACAATGGAGTTTACAGGCCCTTTGTAACCGTGCACGGGTCAACCAATAAACTAACTCGCGTACACACTTACAGATTCAGACTCGACAAAACTGCACAGAATCTATGCCCAAGGGGATGCCAATTGTATTAACGACGGCAGTTTGAAATTGTTGCCAACGTTGAAACCGCTTTCAACAATGAGATAGTTAACCGCGATCTTTAAATGACGTGAGGTAGGTTACTGTATCCGCGTTCCATTCCATGCCTCAGAGAAGGAAACACCCACATATTGATTTGTGCTACCCTAAAATGCAAAGGTTGATAATTCCATTAATTGAGAACATTAATGACATCATCTTGAGGAAGAGCAGTGTATAGTGTATACGTTTGCCCTTTTCCGGGTGTTAATCACATGCAGTTTATCTAGAAAAGGTGTGGGCTCTTGCTGTACCCAGAATTTTCATTTGAATTGAATGAATTCACTTTGAACATGGAATGTCATCCACCATTCACTCACTGAACACTATAACTTACGATAAAGGGACTCAAAAAATTTCATCTAATTAAAAACGCTCCCAATTTCGAGCGCTTCGGATTGCAATTAGACTCGGGAGAGAGTGATAGCCATTTTGCGTGCTTACACGGACTGTCAACACACACCCACTATCTTCGTGCACGTAGATCATGTTGTCCGACTTTTTGGGTTTTTTTGAGTTTATCCAAAATATAACACAGACACACACAGACACACACACACACACACACATATATATATATAAATATATATATATGTGTGTGTGTCTGTCTGTGTCTGTGTCTGTGTCTGTGTGAGCATCTATATATGGAACTGTCATCCATCATTCATAACATTTGACCTTTCGCAATGCACTCACATTAATGCATTGTCCAATCAATCGATCAAACGGAATCATCTGTCGCTCTAGACTGTTTGATCTATGGTTTCATAGGCATTGACACAATTGACCTATGCCATACGATAACTCGCGAGATAAACAGTTTAAAGCGCAATAAGCCGTGGCTATCTGCAAGGCAGGCATGTTAACGTTCACGTGACGACACCTTACATTGAGAATAAGATTCTTTTTTGTCTTTAATATATTCTTTTGTCATACCTTTTATCGTTTTCGTAAATATGCCTTACACAACAGTTGCCATCTTAACTGTCGGCGGGGGAGGGGGCTACCTTGTCGCACAAGATAAATCCACGGGCCCACTACTTGCAGGCTATACAGCTTACTGTGGGTCATTAATAGTCCTTACTCGCCTCAGACCCACTACTTATCACTTGATGATGTCAGATCCGAGGAGTTTTGTCGGTCAACTGGATTGGACTGTCGCGTCATATGAAATAATTTATAACACGAATTGTAAGTAAGGGGATAAATCTTCTTGAGACTAGAGTAGATTCAAGAACTACATTTATAGTACATTATATCACCATGCCCTGTCCGTCGCACTTTGATTGGTCGAGCTGAACCACGTGACTGACCACAAATACACAGTAATGGTTTGTTTACATGCCCGTGAATATGAATAATAAGATTAACAACTCAAAGTATCGTAACTTTACAGCTCAAACATAAATCATAATCAATTACAAAATAAAATGGAGCACTTTTAGGTCAAGTTGAGATACTTTTTTCTGAAAACATCTCCGGATTTGCCAATTTTTTACAGCGCGCGTGACAGTGCGACGCGTATTGCTCAGTTTCAGGGGCCCAGTTGTCGTTCGCTCCTGAAATTTTCGGAAATTTTGACGATTTTCTTGGGTTCGCTGATAATATAATGGAAATAACAGACTCCGCTCTGACCGTTAACGTTTATTTGTGGGCGCGGGCTCGAGGAAAGCCAAATTAACAGGCGAGTTAATTTTTGGCTTTCCTCTAGCCCTTGCCCACAAATAAACGTTAATGGTCAGCGCGTCGCCCGTTATTTCTATAACAATACATATCAGTTATACAAAAAGTACTTCCACGCTGCAGATCCTTGTTGAATGAAATACATCCGATACATTTGGTATTTGTGTGAGTCACAACTCATAAAATTTCTTACATGGCTGTGCTTGTATAAAACCTGAGATTTGTGGCTTGTAACATTAAGTGCCGTAAAGTGAATATTCGATATTCGATGCTATAGGTGATACAGCGACATAAAGAAGGCCGAAAGGCATGCAGGAAACAATATATAACACACTTAAGGTAGTATGCACCTCGGGGACAGATATTCGGACTTTCAAATTTTTTACAATTCTTTTCTGATCTACCGCTTGTTGGGACTCATTTTAAAACTCTTTGCTTAAGGAAACCTTTCACCGTCATAATTTTTCGAACATTTTATTTTTCCCTATAGGTTAACACAGGAGTGGCGGCCAATGTTTTTCTCTAGTACCAAACTTTGCACGGTGACCTATGATTTTTATTCTTGATTTGGTGAGAGCATAGTTGAAAGTTCCATCGAGGAAAGTTTGAGAAAAAGTTAGTCTTTCACTTTGGAGGTGCACACAACCTTTATGAACTTGGTATGCTGCGTTGACTAACGACATCCATAAAATCGTCAAATACATTCGAGAATTACACATCAGAACCCTGCTGGATACCCTCCTGGTTTTCTATTGTCGGGTCTGGTGTACAGTCCATCTCCTTTCCTTAGTATAGCGTTGGCTACAGAGAATATATTCATTCCCGATGCTTGTTTCACTTTGTGACCAAGTTTTCTCAGTCCCTCGGCGATGTCCTGGGGTAAAAATGAAAATGACAAATGCCAAATCGTCAAACTTTCTGTAGTGTAACCGTGGTTGTATCCACATAGGAACTACAATATGGACTACAAATAGACAATAACACACACGACAAAGACAACAGACTTTTGAACAATTAGCGAACGAGAGTAGAGTTATTCTAACTTCCATATTCCTGGGGAATAATACCAGGTGTTGTGAAATGAAACGCTTCAGTAAAGTCATATTTTGGAACATTTCTTATATTGATTGAAGTCAACTTCATAAGCTGTCTTTGCGTGCCACGTGTTTTTTGACCGAAAACAGACGTAAACATCTCAATATTAGAGTACCTATTTCATTGGTTTCCATCTGATCAAAATCAGATGCAAGGATGGTAACGTTTTATACTCAACCGCTTCTTTGTTATTCTTTTCAGTGTTGTCATCTTTACACAGCCACCGAGAAAACAAATTGAAAGAACGAGCGGAAGGTTCACATTTCGCAATCTCCACATCTGAGTTTTAATCATAATAATAGCACTAAGCAATAGTCTACATCAAGTTCCATAGTGAAAAATTCGATTTGGCACACACAGACAGCACAGCGCAGACGGACAAAAACAAGTACCGGTACACACAACAAAGTCAAATCCGTGTATAGGAGAATAATTATGGACCTCCGGGAGAGACAACCGAGAAGTAACGTCATAATAATGCCACACATCAATTCATAAGTCAAAATAGGAAGTGATCTTAATCTAGCCCATCAGTGACATTTGTTTAAGGGATACATCGTATTTATCTATCAGTAAATGACACCTACCAAAAAAGTGAAGACAAGCCTTTTTCTTGAGTAACCCCGATTTACAAGCTAGTAAAAGAAATGTTTGTTTCACTCGACAAATAACAATATAAACTATGTGCCCTAGCGTAACGAATAAGTTCGGAAAGGTATACTCAATGGGAGGGTGACAGTGGAATATTGAATGCCTTTATGGAAATTTAGATTCCTTAACTCATGCGTACATCTCACTTTCTTTCTTAAGCATGCGCAGTTGCATAAATGCAAAAGGGTCTCCAACTGACTTCTAACGTGAAATCGTCTTTCTTACTTGAAAACATCGTACTTATGTCGGCCATAGCCTCACCTCATCAAATGTATTTTCACATAGAACGGCTCCGGTAATATAAGAGTAGCTTAGCCTTGGTTTCGTCACGGCATACTCAATGTCTCTGTTGAACCACAACGTATCCATAGCAATCTATGAACGAAACAATTTGTTTAAATGATCATACGTTTTATCTCTTAATCGGGGAAAATATTCATGTCAGCGTTGTACACCGTTCTCTTTCTGGTAAAAGGCATTTAAACTGATATCGACTCGGGCTTAACTTTTTTGTATGAATATTTGGGCTCTTGATGTGAAATAGACTAATGTGTTTATATAATTGTAACGGTATAACAGCTACACATCGTATTGCGACGTTTACTCCAAGCGGAGAAACAAGAGTCTTGTGCAGAGCTAGTATTTTCCACCATTGAACGCAAGCCGTATCACTCATTATGTATTTTCGAGGTTCATTCCCGACAACATTCATAATATAACGGATTATATTCATTATCATTTCAAAGATCCCTAGGCAACGCGCTTTGCATCTCAAACTATGGATGAACACTTACAAAAGATTTTTATTTTCATGTCCATGATAAAATTAATGGTAAAATCAGAAATTGATAACGAGATCAGAAATTCTCAGGACTTGAAAAGTTTATTGGGTTTACTTTAAAGACAACAGCTTATCATTTCCCCAGACGTGTTTCAAGTTCAATAGAAAACAGTGATATGTCCATCGACATTCATGTGCGTTCGATTATTCCCTAAATATGAACAGAAATTGTAAAATATGCACAATAATTGTCACATATATAATATGAGATTGTTTGATATGCAAACGAGACTGCCAGACAAGCAAACACTCAGGATTGGGAATCCCTTTTCTATTCGATTTTTCTAGCACCCTTCTTTTAATTTTCTACACGTACACAGATATTAAACAACAATAATCAACTTACATTTTAAATATAAAACTTACGAGTCTTGGTATTATAACCAGAACTTCAAGTATCTAAGCCTTCTTATTGTTTTTCTCCGCGGTCTTACGTGTTGTTCTTTTTAAACTACTGGTAGATGGGATGAAAGTTGATTTTGGACTTCGGTTCGGTATGCTAACCTCTTTCCTTTGATATGCTACGAATTTTGTTTTAAACCTTAAGATCGAAATAGTTAAACGCAAGAGGCGTGTGACTGTATGTCTTGTATAATTTGTGCACGGCAATTTTCAAATCGGAGCATATATTATGGCCATCTATCTTTTATGGGTCATTTAATTTTTGTACTCAGGCAATAGGTACTTACTGCAGAACCGTGAAAAATTATTCTTTCTGCATCGTTCAAAGTGTTTTGAACCTCAAAACGTTTTTGAAACTTCTTGACTGAAATATTGCTCAGATATCGAGTTTCGTTTTTAAATTTCAAAATCTGGGGGCGCTTACCAATGCATTGGTAGAAATAATTTTTAAAGAACCAGCAGATCCAACAACTAACTTGACGTTTCCAGTTTGGTCAGTGAAAATAGCCGGTGATTTTGCAGAGAGAGGGCGTTTTCCTGGTGCAATTGGGCGCTGTTTGACTGCCTTCCTATCATCTTCTTTGTCTATGTTACGAAAGTTCTTCATTCCGTCGTTGAATATTATGCCTGTTCGTGAACCATATACACCAGATCCAAAGCTGCAATGAATATACATACAGTTATCGCAAAATGGCAGTTTGAGTGGGCTTACATTTAAACACAGCGACTGCTGCATTATCTAAGAACAAATTATCTATTGGCGGTGAGTCAATGACCTTGAACAAAATCTATTCTGTTTGGTTGATCGGTTTTTGAAAAATACGTGGTCGTCACAACGACATATTTGAATTTGTCTGATGTTCCATTCATAAAACAGTATACTCACTCCGTACATACTACAAATGTGTCAGTAACTCACAACGAAGAATCACGGGAAGCATCGGACGGCAAATTGTACACCATTTGCTCATATTCTGTCTGCCAAAAGTCGTTTACTCTGAGCCACAATATAACAAGTTACAGAGTCTCTTAATCATTTACCTGCATGGCGCACAACTTTAGCAAGTTCTAAGATCACATATTTTCTCATTATTGATTAAAGTTTCACAAAGAGTTGTCTGCAGCATAACATTTAACGCTAAATATAAAAAATACAATTTCTAAACGAAATAGTACCCTTTACTCGTTGAACCTGGCCAACTCAACCTCTGAAGCTTTCATCGAGCCATGTGCATTAATTTGCGAATGAACTGACGTGACCATTTTCCAGCTAATGGGACACTGAAGTGCTAAATCTTCAGTTTTGTCAACTTAGAAGAACTCAGATGTGAACTTTACCAGTTAGTACACTGTAACGCAAACATTGCCTTGGCGAATCCAAATTTTTAGAAAGAAAATTATTACCTGTTTAGTAATCACTTACTAAGATACTTGGTACTTGGATGGTAGATTCAAGTCAGTGTTTGGGATTGGAACAAGGGAAATCTAGGAACAAAACTTTAGCAAGGACAAATGCATCGAATCCATGCACTACTGAATACGTACCCTTGCCTGATAACCAGGTTCGGATTTTAGTACATATCTCCGTGATACAGAGGTGATATTTGATTAATCACGCACAGTCACGAAGTAATTTTCACATAATAAAATAGATCATTTAGGGACACGACGATATACGCATTACAGTAACATGGCTCCAGATTTTTTGATCTGCAACTTAATCGATTACTTGAGACCGTCGATTTCGTTTTACACGAGGTCATAGTCCTACTACGGTGAGACTGTGGCTAGGTGTGTTAAAGGTGTCTCCCGGAACGATTTTGCAAAAGGGCAAGAGAGTCTAGGGTTTTTGCGCACTACATAGCAAGTAGCGATGGAAACTAAACTATCAGTAGTTACCGAGGGGAGGGTCGATGTTTATCGGAAAGACCCGGCGCGAAAAATAGCGACCCTCCTTATAATTTCTGTCCAGTCCCTTAGCTGTTTTCATGTGAGAACAGCATCGTAATATTTGAGTTGAGGAAAATGCCTGGATTCTTCACCTCTGTTGGTACGAAACTATTAATCGATAAGACATAGCTTTTGAAAAACAGCATTTAAAAGGTGTATTTCTAAGTTCCACTTTTTCTATCGGTTATGAGTACTGTAGATATCATAGACTATTTACTTGGAACCTTACTAGCTGTTAATAGATGACGTCAAGGCCAGTCCGTTACCGTATTGGTCAATGACCGACACGTGAGACGTCCCATCAATGTCTGGGTGCTTTATGACACAACCATAATAATCCTCATCGTGGGTTTAGTCCGGCAGCCAAATCCACTTTTTGTCCCGAACCTTGTGTTAGGGTCTTAAGTTTTTTTTTAAACCGGATTTTGCTAGTCAAGATAACCAAAGTGAAAAAAATAGTTACTGGATCTCCGTCAGTATTGAGCAATTTGAGATATTAGCATAAACAAAATGGCCGCCAAATTATCACAAATTACCATTGGAAGCAGTAGAAGTAGGCTTTATATTGTTAAAGTCTGCTAGTAAAAGCACATTTCTATTAGTGCTTCAACTAAAAAAAGGTTAGTAATCATAGATGAATAAATTTAAATACTAATTTGCATAAATTAACACAAATTTATCACAAATTACCATTGAGAGCAGTAGAAGTAGGCTTCATATTGTTAAAGTCTGCTAGTTAAAGCACATTTCTATTAGTGCTTCAACTAAAAAAAAGGTTAGTAATCATAGATGAATAAATTTAAATACTCATTTTTAAATACTCATTTGCATAAATTAACACATAAACCAAACTTTATAGGAAAGCTTGAACTGTACCAAAGTAGATTATAAACAATGCTACAATGAATGCTAAATGAATTGGTGCGGAAAAGGGGAAGGCAGTTCCACACACCATACTTCTTTTGCGGATATTCAGTGTTTTTCTATGTTACTCGTAATATGTTTTATATTTTCGTCTTCTATAATTTTGGACACAGTGTTGGGACACTATGGCGAAGCAAAAAGTTTACAACTAGGTAACAGTAGGCTCCGTGTTTCATCAGCAGCTCTCTCAACATTATACACGTGCCCGAACACATATAACTGGTCTAATAACTGGCAAACGAAAATACCACAACAGTCTTACAAGGAATACAATCTCTAACAGAAAGAGACCAAATACAACAAGCAAAGAAGCTCCTCGGACGTTTCGAAGAAGAAGTCAAATAACAACTTACACATAAACTCAAAATATAACTTGTTAAGTACAAAAAACTACTTCCCCAGACCAAACCAAAGGGCTCTTTTCAGGGCCACCAAATTTTTCAGCCAAAGAACAACCATTGAAATACGATGGCCAGGCCGCCATCATATTCAAATACACACAGAGAAATTTAACAGATTGAGGAAACTTCTCTGATAATGGAAGCAAAAGAAAAGAATTAAGTAAAGAAACAAACAAAAATAAGACGCAAACAGGCGTACCAAATACAAATCCCTAAGAACACTAAATGTATTAAATATCTCTCGGAATATAAACAGCACGATTGGAACTAATTGGGATAATTGGATTTTCATATTTTGCGAATTTCTGAAAAGTGTACATGTTCGGTGCCATATAGCTGAATGTTGTAGTATCGCAAATTACTCATTTAAAACAAGTGTGTAATATAAAAGAAAAACGGATTATATTACATTTGAAGATTCAATCGACATTACGTCACCATCCAATTATCACAATTAGTTCCAATTGTGATAACTCCTGAAATAACATTGAATAGAAGCTTAAAATTTATTCCTGGAAAATTCCGAAATTAATTTCAATACAACCAAATCTAACCTAATATCGGCAGAAAAAATGCCATTAAAACACTATCAAATTGAACCATAACATTACCATAAAACCATTCGATAAAGACAGGGGAAATGGAATAGAAATATCAAATTAAACAGATTACATTGAAGAAAGTCACAGACTTTTAAGCAAAAGAGATTACGATACAAAAGCGCGTGTAAATGACAGCGACAACACAACAAGAAAACTACACGGACATGTACTAAAATAAACAAATAGACAAATGATACGTTCAAATATCATGATCCCTTGAATACACATAATATTCACACCAACGCAGTATCCACTCCAAAAATTCAAAAAAGTCACCAGCATCAGCAAAATTCATTTGTCGTCATGGTCCAAATTATTTATGGCTGCTCTAGCCCAACACACAAAATATCGGAATACATAAGATAGACTATTTCTTAAAGCTGATTGTACAAAACCAGCCAATGTACATTAAAGACGCATCGGACTTTACCAACAAACTAAGCAAGATAACAATACAACATAATGCATTACTAGTCACTCTGGATGTAATCTCGATGTACACAAATACTCCACAAACTGAAGCAAGCTGTCACAAACGCACTTGATTTAGTTTCAACTATCAATTACAGCTGTAAAATATAAAGAAAAGATCGAAGTTTCCACTAAAGAATGACTAACAATATTTCTGCAACATAACACGGTTGAATTTAACAGAAACGTCTATCAACAGATTTGTGGCTGTAGCCTGGGTTCACCAGTTTCGCCGGAAATCGCTGATACAACATTCTACAACCTTGAAACTGAGGACATTAAACTACACAAAAGCAGACTTTCCTTTTGGAAACGATTCAGAGATGATGTTTTCATGATCTATACGGGAACAGAAACTGAGCTGAATGTGAATTTATGGCTAACATCAAGAAGTTACACTGAACTTTCAAATTTACAATAGAGTATTCTCCTCAAAGTGTCATTAATGATTTACAAAGTCAACGATACAATAAAGGGAGAATTCTCGACACAAAAACTCACACCAAAATAACGGACCATTTCAATATCTAGCCAGAAACTCGTGCGACCCAAAAAGGTATTTTTACTGGTTTAATTAAGGTAAATTGCTGAGATATGCCCGTGTAATAACATATAATATAACCAAGACTTTGACAAGAAAGTTGAATTTTCAACAAAAAACAAAAACAAAACAAAACAAGGTTATAAGACCACAGAAATCGCACAATCAGAAAAAGGAAGTTGGACACACAAAGTGCCAATCGTACCTCAAACTAGGGAAAATCAATAATAACAAAACTAATATACATACGCAACCAAATACAGTCCACAAATTAGAACAATCGATATAATAGCACTAACGATGAAATGGAAAATAATTAAAAGCGATGAACGTCTTCAGCTTTTGTTCCATGAAAAAACCAATAATAGCATACAAGAGAAACAAAACTTAAAAGATGAATTACTTGTAGTAAGAGCCAAAATCAACGCAAAGGATCAACGAAAAAGAGAAAAAAAACCCCGAATGAACACATAAGTAAAGAAAAAGAGAGTTCAACAACATCCAAAGGAAAACAGGCCATACACAGACATACAAATACAATCTCACACTGGATGGGATTCAGATCCAAATATATCAGTAATAGTTTCGTTACTAAATGAACAAATGTAATTCTGGAGGTCATACACGAACAAAATAAGGATAACAATATTAAGAGACTGAAGAAGAACTCACATTTCAGAGTTTCGAAATGCACGTTAAAATGGATCACAAATGATTTTTGACACCACAGACCGAACGACGAATCGTCATAGTACATCAAAAAATAATTAACCCCCCCCCCAATACACATATTAAGAGTAACATACGAAAAAATTGAACATCCTCAAATATAGTATGGTGTGTTGAGCCGCCTTCCCCTTTTTACCTTTAGAGAACCCGAGTAACTTTGGAAATATCTTCTATAAGTTATTGTACTCCAAACCCATTAGTCTTTTTCTGATACACAAAGTGTGGCTAATCATGGATTCAATGTGATGTCAGCAGATTCCATGTCAACCTCGAAAGTAGTGTAAATCACAACGTTTTCTTCTTAAATGTACATCAAATGCATTGATAGTCGAGCTAGGAAAAAGTTCCCACCTTACTTAATCATTGTTTCGGTTAGAAAATCACAACTCAGATTGGTTTTAGCCAAGGCATAACGATCACTAACTTACTTAGAAACATAACAGAGTCTCTTGGGAGAGTGAAACACAATTACCAGAACACTGTCCGCATCAGTTTATATCTTTTTACCAGTAAACAGACAAGTACTCGACAATGGGCGAAGGCTAAACTAGTCGGTTGCTTATATGTCTGATTATCAACATAAAATTTGCAACAGAAAAAGAAGTTTATGTACGTGCAACTATTAAAACTGATGTAAAAGCTACTGTGTTAAAATAACTGCACAAAGTACAGTAAATGATAATAATGTAGAGTAAGGCTTAACAAGGAATTGTTTACAGCTGGCCGCCATCTTGAAATTATGCAAATTAGCATGTCATTCAAATAATATATGCCAACATTTATGTTCCAGTTTGCCGTTAGCATCTGCTTGGTGATTAAACAAGAAAAACAAAGTTACAGTATGTATAAAGCAATTTGAGTCTTCTTTCTCATACAAAGTGCAATAAGCTGGCGGCCATTTTGATTATGCTAAATTTCTCAAATTGCTCAATGCTGACATAAGGCCAGTAGTTATTCTTCTTTTTTGTTGTGGTCTTGGCAAACGAAATCAACCAAGAAAAATCTTAAGACCACAAAGCAAGGTTTACCCCACTGGCAGCTGGCTGCCGACATATTTACAGCTAGCTGCCATCTTGAAATTATGCAAATTAGCATGTCATTCAAATAATATATGCAAATATTTATGTTCCAGTTTTCCGTCAGCAACTGCTTGGTGATTAAACGAGAAAAACAAAGTTACAACATGTATAAAGCCATTTGAGTCTTCTTTCTCATACAAAGTGCAATAAGCTGGCGGCCATTTTGATTATGCTAATTTTCTCAAATTGCTCAATGCTGACAGAGGGCCAGTAATTAAATTCTTTTTTTTGGTGGTCTTGACAAACGAAATCCACCAAGAAAAAAACTTAAGACCACAAAGCAAGGTTTACCCCACTGGCTGCCGGACTAGTTCGACTATCGTTGATTTTTAGACGGACTTCTTCAGCATACCCTTCTGATGTCATGTTTTCAAGGACCTGCGAACATATGAAATCAAGCATAGGTATAAAAATAGCATATCAAAAGATAGTACTTGTCAATCTCCAGCAATTTCATGGAACCTATGTCTACTATGAATAAACAAGTATTAGTGATTGAAAGTCCACAAGCAATTGAGTTAAATGGTTGTCTCTGCGTCTGAGATAGTCGATGTGAAGTAACAAATGTGGGCAACATTAGTCAAATGTCGTGAACATTCCCTACTTCCACCATTTTCTTGTTTATTTGTGATTTTCCTGAGCATATATGATTCAGAGGCGCATCTGACGAATAGAGAGACTCACCATTGGCATGGTATCGTAGTTGTCTTTAGCATATTTCACCGTGACTAAATAGATACGTACACCGTAGTATGGTGTTGGATAACACTATGTGTAAAATGCCTTTATTCGTTACATTTTTGTCCGATCGTAATAGAGTATATTATTTACACAATATATGTTTTATCTTTCCGCTATATCTTTCAAACTGATTGATACGGTGTGCAGAAAAACGTCCATCGCACCATAGCCCTGAGAAACACTTATTTTCTCATACAAAAGTGTCTGTCCTGACTCACCCGCTTGCAGATTGTTGGAGCGGAGTTTCCTGTACCGTCCCAGTTCAGTTGAGTATCATAATCTTTGCTCAGTTTTTAACTTCTTATTAATTTCTCCGATACTTATAAGTTTTAATAGATCTATGTTAATAGGAATTGCTGACTTTACCGCCTTTTTCTGTCGTAATAACGTATAAAGTAAGATTCCGAAAGGTGTGACGGCAATAAGAAATATCTGCACAATTTGCATTTATATCAGTTCGCAAAGCGGATGGTTATTACATTACGTCTTGATGTAGCAAACAAACGATCAGAACGATTTACGAGTTTTACCTCTTGGACATGAACTACATTGTCATCTGAGAGTTGAGAATGGTGAGTTAATGCAAATTTAGTGGCTTCCATCAACCTATGATGCCACAATAGAGCTTCATCTGGGGTACACGCCTCACAAGGGTTGATATTGTAACCTAAAGAAATCAAAAAAGTCTATCAGTCAAGAAGATGAATTGTGAACAACAAATAAGATAAAGAGTGTTCACGCAGTTATCATATTCTGATCTATGTCTGACTGCATAATATGGTAAGAGGTGTTGCATCCTCAATATCAATGCGTATACAATTATCACGTTTTATGACTTAATCACTTTTTGGGGTCAATACAAGCAGGCAATAGAAAATAACTTATTGTTTGTTTTTGGTGTTGGTTTGGTTGGTTTGTCGGTTGGTTGGTTTTTGGGTTGATTTGTGTGTGTTTTATGACCACACGAATAAAGTACTGTATATTCAAAAATTCAAAGATTTCCTTGATAAGATGTACAGCTCGACGGCACAGGGAGAATGTGTGAACGAGGCATTGCTATAGCGATTTAAAAGGCACGCTCCACGCTGTTGATCGGCAGCCTTTCTCCACTCTCTAAGTTTTTAACGTTTTACCGCTTTTTACCAGTGAATTTCCGCGAAGTTTTTATACCTTCTGGTTTTTAAACATTTGCTGCCTTGGATTCGTCACAAAATCTCGAACTCTACCATGCTTGGAAGCAGTATTCGTTCAATTATCAATGTACGGCAGTGCCTGGGTGCAAGCAGAAGTTCTTTCAATATGGCGACGAAGATGTCCCTTTGTTCAGCTTTGCCTACCAAGTTATTTTTTCGACCACGTGGACGCAAGGCGGGATGCAAGCATCCAAAGCCAAGGTATGGGATCCAAACGATTATAACTAATCACCGTGCTCCACACAGATTAGACACAAAAATTCACGTACAAGAGTACTTCGTCTGATTCCGGTCTCTTCACAAAATAATGCACTCAACGAGCATGCAATCGAAACCTTACTCACCACTCGCTCTGATACACAAACACCTGGATACAAGCGAACCTCCACACTTGTCAAAATTCCAAGAACGTCTTCCTGCTTCAACAAACTCAATCTGAACGCTGCTCTGTGGAACGCCCGTTCTCTGAACGGCAAAATCGGTGCTATCGCATCTACTTTGCTCGAAGGGAAATTGGACATCATGATTATCACCGAGACCTGGCTAAAGAATCAATTTGATCCTGTCATTGCTGAACTTAATTCTGCAATTAGCGGGTATAACTTTTACCATCAATCCCGCTCTCAGCGAAGAGGAGGAGGGGTAGCTGTCTTGGCTCGTTCTAACCTACGACTTGTGGAAAAAAGATCAAAGATGTTCCAGTCCTTCGAATCGTTAGACGTGACATTTAAATCTGCAAGTCAGTTTCTACGTATTATATCGCTGTTTACCGTCCTCCAAAATCAACGAAGAATAAGGCGACAGTAAGTGGCTTTATCTCCGAGTTTTCCACTCTTTTGGAAACAGCCGTACCTTCCTCGGGCCATCTCTTAATTGCTGGAGATTTTAATTTTCCATTTGAGAACACAAATTCTTCCGACACAAGTAAGCTAATCGACCTTCTTCACTCAGTCGGCCTACAACAGCATGTCAAGATATCAACACACAGCAAAGGCCACACATTGGATTTACTTATAACGCGATCATCAGAGCAATTGCTTCACTCCATCAAATCTGACAACTCGCTTAACTCTGATCACAGCTTATTATATTTTGGGCTGAATGTTCAACGATCACCCAACACCAAGGTGAAAATCTCACAACGTCACTTTCGTACGATGAACATTGACAGATTGATTGATATTATTTCATCCAAAATGATCGGTCATCCACGCAATACCAACCCAGAGGATTTGTATCTTTATTTCCATGATGTTGTTACCGATGCTCTCGATACAGTCGCCCCTGTCACAAGCAAATCGGTCTTAAATAAAGTGCGTGCACCATGGTTCTCTGAGGATCTACTGACTCTGAGAAGAGAGGTTCGTCGACTGGAAATAAATTGGCGCAAATCACAGTTAGAAATCGATCGTCAAATGTTCGTTTTAAAGCGCGTGGAATATTCACGCCGCTGTGATGCAGTAAAATCAGCCTATCATCGGACTAGAATTGAAGACGCAGATAACAAGAAATTGTTTGCCATCGTTGCAGAGCTATCGGATTCGAAAACAGCTTCATCCAACGCCATGCCAAACAACATCCCAATGAAAGAGATTCCATCAGCATTCAGGAATTATTTTGAAAACAAGGTGTCGCAACTTCGTGACAGGATTGGTCTACAACCGCACAGCTGTGAGATTGATGATGTAATGCCGACCCATACTTTAGCTGAATTTGACCCAGTGTCACCTGGGGATATAATTGCGTTAGTGAAACAGTCATCACCGAAATCTTGTGAACTCGACATTCTACCACATGGAGTGTTGAAGAAATGTGTACACATCTTGGCACCTTTCCTTGCGGATCTATTCAACAATTCGTTCACAACTGGCATCGTTCCGAGTCATTTTACGTCAGCGATCATTCGTCCATTAATAAAGAAAGTAGATCTTGATCAGAACATTCTGAAGAACTACAGGCCGGTTTCAAACCTCCCTTTCTTATCGAACGTCCTCGAGCGGGCTGTTGTTCAGCAATTGAACCAGCACCTCACTAGATTTAGTCTTTTTACAAAGTTTCAAAGCGCTTACCCGGCTAACCATAGCACAGAAACTGCTCTCCTCCGTGTTCACAATGACATAATGCTTGCCTTGAATAACAAACATGATGTGATTCTCATCATGTTAGATCTATCAGCGGCGTTCGACACAATTGATCATGAAATTATGCTTCAGAGACTACAATTTCGTTTCGGTATAACGGGCAAATGTCTATCTTGGTTTCGTTCGTACCTCGTTGATCGCCAGCAATGCGTCAAAGTTGGATCTGCATCATCCCCATTTTCTCGCATGAAATACGGTGTTCCGCAAGGATCTGTTCTCGGCCCTCTCTTGTTTACACTCTACACTGCACCTCTTGAAGACATCTTCGTACTCCATGGGATTGATTGCATGATATACGCGGACGATACGCAAATTTATGTCATCTGCAATAGACCTGACGATATTCGTAATAACATTGAACTCTGTGTCGACGACGTCCGCAGCTGGATGAAATCTAATATGCTTGTACTGAACGACAACAAAACTGAAGTTATTCACTTCTCATCACGTTTAAAATCTGATGTGACAAAGCTAGACAGTCTGAGAATTGGTCAATGCGACATAATCCCTTCAATTTCAGTCAGAAATCTTGGCATTACTTTAAGTCAGGACGGTAGCATGTCTGACCATATCAATATGTTGTGCAGAAATGGTTTCTTCTCTTTGCATAGAATAAGTAAGATTCGTAAACTTCTTGACAGATCTACAACTGAAAAACTAGTCCATGCATTTGTGACTCTCACTTAGACTATTGTAACAGTCTTTGTTTGGTATCCCTAGAGGACAACTTGCTCGACTACAGTCTTTACAGAATGCTGCGGCGAGGTTAGTTTCTCGTACGCGCAAATTCGATCATGTCACACCCGTTCTCAAAGATTTACATTGGTTACCTGTAGAGGCCCGCATCAGATTTAAAATTCTGTTGCTTACATTCAAAATTATCCATGGAAATGCACCTATTTATCTGAGAGATTTTTTAGATTTATATGTACCTGCCAGAGACCTGCGATCGAGTGACAAATTATGTTTAACCCAGCCCCGTGGCAACTTTAACAAGACATATGGACAGTAAGCATTTTCAGTATGTTCACCCTTACTATGGAATGATTTGCCATTTGAAATTAAGACCGCCAGAAGTGTAGATAGTTTTAAGCGCAGTTTGAAAACCTACCTTTTTACTCAGTTTTATTTGTAATTTTCTGTTTTAATTTTTTAGTGTGGTTGTATTTTTAAATTATTTTATACAGCTATGTACAATGTGCTGAGACGTATGTGTAGTGCATTTTAAACAATTTTTAATAATAATAATAATAATTATACGTTAACAGAGCAGCTCTTTTATCGATAAAACATAGCCTAAAGCATATCTGTCATACTACTTGCCTTTCATTATGTTTATTATGAACATCAATGCAGCTCCACCTGATGGTGGCGGCGTTGTGAACATATCAAATGGCCCTAATTTGGTCTTCAACGGCCTTGACAGCTTTGCCCGATAATTATGTAGGTCATCGAGGTTAATGGTTCCACCTAGAATAAAATGTAGTAAATTCAGCACTTTAATATATAGCCATAAAGTGCTCCTTTAATTATGTAGTTTCACATCTTTGTCGAGACAGTAATGGGAGGGGTGAAAAATGAAAGATTTGTTGTGATAACCCTCATGAAAATGACGTGAGTTATGAGAGTGACCAGTCATCGTCCACGACGCAGTCTCTGCCGGCGGAAATTTAGACAATTTTTTTGAAGTCAACTGTTGATAGAAAGGGTCTTGGACAAAACAAAATGTACGCACATGCTATTTTACATAAAAGATAATGCACATAGATGTTTTTTATCATGTTTCTACATATACATATATGCAGACGATCATGTAAATACATATATACATATACTAAACATATTTATATATAACAGTATATATATAACAGTATATATATAACAATATATATATATATATATATATATATATATATATATATATATATATATATATATATATATATATATATATATATATATAACAGGGCTCGAAATTAGCGGTAGTCCCGGGTCCACAGACTACCAACTTTTCTCTGGGGGTACCAAAATCCATGAAATGGTAGCCCACATGGACTACCAAAGGCCAGGACCTGAAATTCTGGACCTGCAAGTCTGTCACTTTGGGACCGGCTAAATGCAATACAAACCCAGCTGGACACAGAAAGGCCAAACTATGACTTTGTTATGCGAATTACGAAGACGACCGTGCGGAATTTTGCAACAAAGTTTCTATATCTGAACTGCCGTATTTCAATGACAGGCACAGGAAATGATAGCCAATGAAAATGCATTTTGTTGCATTTTGATCATAATATAGCAATCACAATTACACAAAAATTATATGCCTCCTCCATTTTAGCCCAGCTATAGTTAAATAATAACACATGAGAGCGAGGGCAAGATCACGATTTATTGCCTGCCCAAGGGATGGTGGTCATGATCGAAATACTGATGATGCCCGAGCCGTAGGCGAGGGCATCATCAGTATTTCGATCATGACCACCAGCCCGAGGGCAGGCAAAAAATCGTGATCTTGCCAAAGCTCTCATGTGTTATTATTTTTATTACACCGAACAAGCAAACATGCAAAGAAACAAAAACACAAAGACTTCTTCGAGTACAGTTCGCCTTCTGAGTCCGAACCTCAGCGTAAATGTTGTCAGTGCCGAGTCTAGGGTTGCCGCTAAAGTTTGCCGATCTCCTCGGTGGCGTATCCAAATTTGTTGCTTGTATAGTCGCTGAACACAGAAATTGCATTCCTTGTTGCCATTTTCGTTCGTTTGCTGTTTACCTGCATCAAAATATCGTCTAACTGTGCCGGTGACAGCTCTGCATGACGTTTCGCAGCCATAAGTTGCCAACTGCAAAGTACAACAAGCGAACGACAATTTGTTTTGCGCAGAAAGGATGCGCAGTAAGTAAAATGACGTCATCCATGGAATATCAAATGCAGAGGGCATCATCACATTCGCAGAGGGCATCATCACGTTCTTTTACATGTCACGTGAGTCGTGTTTAACCAATGGCAGTGCACGTTGAATGAGTGAGGTGTAATAATATGTCTTAGTGCTAAGAAGGTTGTATCGTTGTCATGACGACTATCAAAATTTGCATACGACTCTGACAGTGAAACCGGTTGTCAATAGGTCATCAAACTGTTGAGTATCGCTAACTTCCTTTATACCTGCTTCCATTGGTATTAAAGGTGTGCAAGTATTCACATCAAGTGACTAGAAAATTCACTTTATGAGCAGAATCTTGTTTGGTTAACGAAAAAAGATACCCCTGAGCTAAAATACACATGGGCTACCAACCATTGTCACTGGACTACCAACTTCAGAAAATGGCAGCCGAAGTGGACTATCAGGGAAAAAAGTTTATTTCGAGCAATATATATATATATACGACTGTGGTTTTTAGGTTGTCCCAAGTTTATTTCGAGCAATATATATATATATATATATATATATATATATATATATATATATATATATATATATATATATATATATATATATATATATATATATATATATATATATATATATATATATATATATATATATATGTTCGACTGTGGTTTTTCAGGTTGTCCCCAGTGTTGTCGGTGGCGTGGTTATGATAAATTCGTTTGTAGGATATTACACACGTACCAATCTTCTGGTTCAAATAGTTTATTATAACAGCACAACGTTTCGTCCTAAAAGTAGGACTTCCTCAGGTGCTACAGATCAAAAGTTTCAACACGGAGTAAGTCACAGTGATATTTAACGTACAAAAGTTACATGTCGGAGAAAATACTAAGTGACAGTATGGTGAAAATACAGGAGTTGTTTCTTACCTATTTGAATGGCTCAGATGTTGAATGGCAATTGGGAGAATGTTTGAATGTGTATTTATAGTGTGGCTGGGAGGGCGCTAGTGTTGGAATTTGAATAAAGACAATGGGAGTAGCTAGCTGTGAATATTTAGGCCGTCAGGTGTTAATGTCTTTAATTTGGAAATCCACAAGGATTCCAGCTTTTTTCGAAGCGGGTCGTCCATTTTATTGATTTTCACAATGCCAACTATTGAAACGTCTTGGATTGTGTGTTGATCTGAATTGAAATGGAGCGCTACTGGCATGTTTGAGTTACGACGGATGGTGGACAGATGGTTATTGAATCTTAATCGAAATTCTGTTTTGGTCTCTCCTACGTACTGTTTTTTGCATTTATTACAGGTTATAAGATATATTATGTTTTTAGACTTGCATGTGATGTTTTGTGTAATAGTGTGAACTGTATTATTTGAGTGGCTATGGAAACTGGTGGCATTTGTCGAATGTTTACAGATGTTGCAGCCCCTGGTTGAGCCACATTTGTAGAAACCTGCTGGTGCATCGGACTACCCTCATACATTAAAGACACAACCCACTTCCTTCAACGTATTCAAAACCTTGGGCAAGTACCTAAAGGAAGTATTCTCGCCACCTTTGACGTCACTTCGCTCTACACCAACATTCCCATAGATGAGGTATTGCAGCATGCCAAAGAGTACTGGACAACAGGTTCCACCCACAAAAACAATAATCAGGTTCCTCAAACTCATTCTCCACAACAACAATTTCACTTTTAATAACTCACACTTTCTACAGGTGTTCGGCACAGCGATGGGCCAAAAGATGGCCCCTAGCTATGCTAATATTTTCATGGGCGAATTGGAACTTCAGATCTTACAAAAAGCGCCACAAACACCACTTGATTGGGCCAGATTCATAGATGACATCAACTCCATCTGGGCACATGATAAATCCATAGTCAATGCATTCCATCAATTCATCAACACTATACACCCCACCATAAAATTTACCATGACACTCTCACAAACTTCCGTCCCTTTTCTTGATATCTCGCAACACTTGGATAAAGAGGGCAACATCGAAACAGATTTCTACAAAAAACCACAGACACGAATCAACATTTGGCATTTACGTCATCACACCCTAGGCACACAAAACTAGGCATACCCTATGGATTAGCCATCCGCATATGTAGAATATGCTCCAGGCATGACTGGAGGGACACCCGCTTAAAGGAATTGACAACATCATTAATCAAGCGGGGATACCCAGAAAGCTTGGTTATAGACCAAATAAATCGGGCCAAATCAATTCCTAGAAACACCCTCCTACAATACAAAATAAAACCACACCAAACACGTATTCCTTTTGTAGTTACATTTAACCCTCGGCACCCAAACATCAAACAGATCGTTCAAACTCACTTCAATATATTACAAAAATCACCCCGTTGTAAAAGTGCCATCGCTGAAACTCCAATCATAGCACACCGCCGTAGTAGAAACCCGCGAGATCTATTAGTTCACAGTGAACTACAACAGTCCGATGCACCAGCAGGTTTCTACAAATGTGGCTCAACCAGGGCTGCAACATCTGTAAACATTCGACAAATGCCACCAGTTTCCATAGCCACTCAAATAATACAGTTCACACTATTACACAAAACATCACATGCAAGTCCAAAAACATAATATATCTTATAACCTGTAATAAATGCAAAAAACAGTACGTAGGAGAGACCAAAACAGAATTTCGATTAAGATTCAATAACCATCTGTCCACCATCCGTCGTAACTCAAACATGCCAGTAGCGCTCCATTTCAATTCAGATCAACACACAATCCAAGACGTTTCAATAGTTGGCATTGTGAAAATCAATAAAATGGACGACCCGCTTCGAAAAAAGCTGAATCCTTGTGGATTTCCAAATTAAAGACATTAACACCTGACGGCCTAAATATTCACAGCTAGCTACTCCCATTGTCTTTATTCAAATTCCAACACTAGCGCCCTCCCAGCCACACTATAAATACACATTCAAACATTCTCCCAATTGCCATTCAACATCTGAGCCATTCAAATAGGTAAGAAACAACTCCTGTATTTTCACCATACTGTCACTTAGTATTTTCTCCGACATGTAACTTTTGTACGTTAAATATCACTGTGACTTACTCCGTGTTGAAACTTTTTGATCTGTAGCACCTGAGGAAGTCCTACTTTTAGGACGAAACGTTGTGCTGTTTTAATAAACTATTTGAACCAGAAGATTGGTACGTGTGTAATATCCTACAAACGAATATATATATATATATATATATATATATATATATATATATATATATATATATATATATATATATATATTATATATATATATATATATATATATAAATTTATTGCTGTTAATGTCTGTTCGGTCCTCATTCACCTATATTAGGACAGTTTTGTAATACAGTGCATAAGTGTCGTATCAATCACTAACTCTCACACAGAGGACAGGTCTGAGTTGGGATATGTCTATACTACAGAGCAAAACGGAACCTTTCCTTTCAGCCCTTGTTCATACGAAATGCATACGCGTACTCATGGAATCTTCAACGGATACTGGTACTATAGTTTTCAAGTTCTCAATTATTAACTCTGGTATCTGCCTGATTATGCATATGTACCCACCGGCTTCTTGAATATCCGCGACAACATCCTCAGCAAGCTGTCCACGGTAGAAGGAGTCTATGCCTCCTGTAGCAATACGCCGTAAAGTTTGTGCATACTTTGGTCGAACCATTCTGTGTCTTGCTCTGTAAACCTCACCGGACTCGTTGATTAATAGATTTCTGGGGAAAGCAAGTGATGAACAGAATAGATGACTGATGAATTGAAAAGTCAGACCTTTCATTTATCTATTCATACATACACGGAAATCCACCAATCCGTCTACTATAGGGGCATGGAAGCATACATACGACTGCATACGTACAGGCACATACATACATACATACATACATACATACATACATACATACATACATACATACATACATACATTTCAGGAATTCAAACTGATAACAAATTATACTCAACTTCAACGGTTGCAATTGTGCAATCTTGTCTTTCTTCTTCTCTATGGCATTTTTCAAGGCTGATCCAATCGTGATTCCCTCGGAAGCGAGTCTGATTGCAGGTTGAAATAAGTCTACCCAAGGCAGTTTACCATAGCGTTGGTGAGCCAACCAGTAACCACTGATTTCACCTGGCACTGCGATACACAATCCTGCTTTGGATGGATCAGGCATATAGTCAAAACTTTACAGCAAACTACAAAGCCATGTGTATGTTAAATTGCTATGAATTGCTGTTCTAAAAGAGTACCATAGCACACTAATTGCATTGATTACGGAAGCTCATGAACTGTGCGATGTTCCTTCAGTCCATCTTGAGACGTTTCTGCAGTTGACTAAACTTCAGTGTAATTGTGAAAACTTTCGAACGAATCAGTCGTATTCTTTTTATATTTAAAAGATGCACACTGCAAACCTGGCAACTTCGCTAGCCAATCTTCCGAATCTTTTACTTTTAACAGTCACAGTGTATAAATTCGCCACAAACAATTCTCCTTATTATCTCTGTAATTAAAACAAGTTCAGCTTTTAAAAAGAAATTTTGTGAACCACGTTTAAATTGAGGCAAAAGAACTTTTCAGTATCGAGGGACAAAAGTTTGGAATTCTTTTCCCACAGAAATGAAATTCGCAAAAAACGAAATGAGCTTCAAATTTCTACTGAAATGGTTTGTTACAAAAATATTCATTTGGCTGCGTTCACAAAAAAACTGTGGGGGAGGGCTGGAGGAATTCAGGGGGATTCCAAATTTTTTGGGGTAGTAGAGGGGGAACCTGAAAGTTTTTCTCTGCCTATAGGGGAACTGAACATTTTTTGGTTCCCTTTTTTTACGATTCCATGGTTTCATAAGTAATTCAATGAAAATTTAATAACATTTTTTATGTCATCCAATTGTACTAATGTAAGTAATAGTTAAACAAGATCTAGAACCATTTCGTCATTACTTTTGACTCGAAAAAATCTAAAAATGTATGAATTTTCTTAAAACAAAAATACCAATAGGCCTAGTATCGAGGCAGAAGCTGCAACTGTTGATATTTTTTTCAATATTTTTGTGCAGTACATCACAACAGTTTCTTGCTGTCTCCCTACACATGCTACAGCATGCTGAAACACACAGTATTCAGTTTGGCGACTAAAACACGTATTTATGAATATTGGATGATAACTGAATTAGATTCCGTACTGAAAGTCATTTGTCAATGATACAAATGCGGGGTACATATTCACAGGCTGTGTTGGCAAGCTGAATACGGGACAGTTCAACAGCCTGTAGGAAGTACAACAAGAATGTAGTTGTATAACCTGAACAAAAATATTGTCAAAATTATCAAAGATAATACAGCTACTGTCTTACTGGTGCTTACGGGCAGTGTCACTGTCATTGCCTATCGGCAGTGACAGAGATAGCTCTGACTATGAAGTACTGAGTTCGGGTCATGTGTCGCTCATGACAGTAAAGTATGCTTGTACACAAGATCAGGCCGTAAAGCAACACATGGAAAAGCAGAAGATAGGGGTCACCATGCTTGATTTTCAAAATTTTCACTGTCTCATCGTAAAATAACACAGAAGTAAAACTTTGAATAGTAAAAGCTCTAATTTAAATTTTAAAATGTAGGACTAAATGGAATTATTTTATTTTCTACAAATTTACCATTACTACACCAAAAATTTCATAGATTAAAACGTTTCTTTGATGGAATATTTTAACCAAGTTCCTGTATTGTAAATTTTGTAAAAATTATAATTAGCATAAAATGTAGCCCGGAATTCACAATCTGCATACTCATTATCGTCATTTTGTGTGTTCTTCAGCAGGTCCCATTGGCCTGGCCGGATCGAGTTGGATTAACTCAAGTCGGCTTTGACCGACAAATTAAAAAGTCCACTGATATGTATAAAAATGAATCAATTTAATTTAAGAATTTGCTTTAGGAATGTGGCTCTACAAACTGCTAATAACAGGTAGTGCTGAATATCTACCGGTAGAACTGCTCAATACATGTATATTTTTCCTTGCGTGCATCCCTAATAAATATGTGGCTATATGATAATTGTGGGGGGGAGCGGGGGCTTGAAAATGTTTGAGGATATTGACGGGGGTCTGAAAAAGATAAGATTTCAATCGTGATTCCTCCAGCCCCCCCCCCCCACCCCACCCCACTTCAATCTTTATGTGTGAACGCAGCCTTATCATGTTTTATGAGTAAAACCTGATGGCAAACTTGACGGGAACTAAGGAGAGCTTACCATTACTTGGGGAGCAGTAACTGTTGCCTACAGAAAAATTCCGTTCCAGGACTGAGGCAGGTGCTGCAACGCGAGCGTCGATTGCATCAATTACACCTTTCTCTTTGTTATATACCACCATAAAATGTCCGCCACCAACACCAACGCTGTGGGTATTCACAACTCCAGTACACAACATAGCCGCTATCGCAGCGTCCACAGCATTTCCACCTTGTTGAAGAATCGCCCTGTGGTGTGTACATAAGTACGAACTCTGATAGTCTTTTATTGCAAAATTTCCAACCCCATGGATGACGGTCATCAACCTCCAATATCCAACCCATTAACCTATGGTCTGTTCAGGTGTAAATCTCCCCGCCAGATGTAGATACTATACTTCACCCGGGAGTGTCAGGGTTCAACGAGTTATTTTGCCTTACTCCTTCTCGGTATATCTAATCTAATTTATAACACTCCTCATGCTCATTCCGTGTCGCAATTCGCCAGAATACGTCACGTGAAGAGAAAATAGATACGTCTAGTCCCCACTGAATCTACAAAAATGACGTCAAAGGGTATTTTTTGAAAAGCTATTTCCCTAGGGAAATAGTTTTGCCCAAATTTGGAAAAGTGACCGGTCACGTGACCGTAGTGTCGTCTGCAGCTTTCAAACAATGGCGGGCGAGCAGAACGTGATGTGCGCCCGGGATGAGCGGACACGACGAGCCGCTCTCTAAAACAGATAGATTTTCCGTTCCAACAGCGTAGGATCTTGAGTAGCTCATCGACAAAAAAGATTCAAGTGCAACCAAGGATTTTGCAAGGTATACTTAGAATATTTTTGGAAGAAAGTGGCACCATACTGTAACCGCTGTGGAAATATTGCCAAGTAAACTTGTCGCAATGGATTGTTGCGGTGCAAAATATCAAAACACATTAAAAACTATAACATAATACAACATGAGCGTGTGGTGTGTTATAAAACACCTATAACCTGGTCTTTATTCGGGCTATAGCGCCCGTTTATTACCCCTCGTGGCCGTGTGTTACCAGAAACACATCGCTATACCCCTCGGCCTAAGGCCTCTGGAAATAGCGATATGTTTCTTGTAACACACGGACCCTCGGGGTAATAAACAGGCGCTATAGCCCTCATGAGTAAGTAATAGTCGCGCCAGCGGCTTACTGACTACGCATGCGCTTATTCATAATATACTATGCGACTAACCGGAAGTGTACCCTACCTTTACGGGCGCCGCCATGTTTTTTTGAGTACTCGTAAATAAACAAATACAAAACGTGCAAATTATTATTTTATAACATGCCATTTATAAAATATATCTTTTGTTAGCCAGTAAGTGTTATTATCCACCTTGTCGCTGATACAAAATATCGTTAATATCACGCATAAAAAGTAGAAAATGGGAGAAAACTGCCGTGCATATGAACGGGGGCATACGCAAAGAATGCTGGGATTGAATTTTAGAAAAGCGCCCCCTATGTCAATTAGTAGATTAAAATTGCCAGTTTTTTGACGGAACGCTCTAGTTTTCAGCTTGCAAGTGGAAGGTGGGCAGTGCGGTTACCATTGCAATGGTAACGATGGCATATACGTCTCTTGTTTAACACAATAGGCTGTTATCATGGTAAAAATTGCCAATTTTTGTCCAACATTTTTACAAATTACAGAAAATCTATTCCTGCACTGCTGCAGGGTTTGACGTCGTGTAAGCTTACGTCAGTGTACGTACGTGAACTGTTTTCATCAGAGGGAAAGTGGGCATAGTTGTCATATAAACGTATAGAAGTAACAATTAATTACATTTTATCGTGAATCAATACAAATAACACCGCCAATCTTAACCCCTGGCGCGACACCAAGGGCCGAGCCCTATATAATATTAGGTGTTTAATAATGTTCATCTGAAAGTTGAAAACTTAAACGGGTGATATATATATATATATATATATATATATATATATATATATATATATATATATATATATATATTTACACAAAATTACTTCAAGTACAAAGTAATGGTATCTGTTACTTAAGTTTCATGCATCCCGCAATCTTTAGACAGATGTTTCAAAGCAGCTAATTGTTCACTCGTTAAGTCAAGGCTGCTTTTATGCAAAGTTGGGCGGCTCGACGAAAAACATGAGTATATGATGACGTCAAACATAAAAATTCCTTGGGATTATATATTTATCACATGAACAGTCTTTTTATATTTCTTTGATGTGGATGGATCAAAATTATTGTAACAAAGTGCATGATTTTTATCGCGACTTTGTGTTTTATTTATGCGGATTACTTTCATTTAATGAGTAAAGCGGCCCGTCACCCAGGAGATTTGCAAATGTTTACAGGTATACTTTCATTCATAAATCCGATTAAGCCTACATTTTGACGCATCGAATGGTATCTCCACCAATTAGACATACGGATTCGATCACGTGCGCGTGTCAATCACTGTCTCGCGCTGGACCGATGCCAAGGCATGTCTGCCATCGGTGGATATAGCTTTCACCTCGCTATCGACTGATAACAATAGTATTTTGAGTATTTACAATTATATTTATGAAGTTAATGCAATGACACGATCGAAACAGTAGTAATCATCCTTAGAGATGCTGTGGCTTTTAAAATATCACAAGTTTACGACCTTGGCGAGCCCGAAAGATTCAGATCAATGACACACAGAGTGTAAGCTTATACGCTTGTAGTGGGCTCTGCCGTTACCGGTATTCGCAGGTGTCCATCTCGATCGTCAATGTTTTCGTCTTACGGACTTTGATGTTTGCCGTGACACATATATCGCCCGCAGGTACATCCCAATTTTGTTACTTGATGGGAACTCTGTTCTGTTGTGAGTGTTGTCCGAGTCAACTTTCGAAATACATCGGATTTTACAGAGTATTTTTACAGAGGATTTTAGAGTAAAGGCTACAGGTCGACAGCTTATGTCTTCACTACAACCTTACGCTGCAGGTTTGATTCGGATCGAGCAATAACGGAATAATTTGTGTGATGAAGAAAATTTATCGTTGTTTGTCGAATGACTTTATGCTTGAGCCTTCTATGTCGCTTTCCCGAAGATTATACGGTTTTCATTTATTAAGTTGAACTTTCGTTGAGGTGTATCTTTCGGGTTTATCGCCAACCGGGATTACCAGGTACGACGTCGCTTGGCGATCACCAGGTACGACGACGTCCACATTGAGCCTTACGACTGAAGCCGTGACGTTAATGAGCCATTAAAACGATCGACGGTATCCTCATTCGATTCTTGGGAATAGCTAAAGCTTTAGCGACTCGAAATTTCATTGGGCATGCCTTCTATGTTTCCATATTTGGATTTATCGGGGTCAATTTTTTATCAAAATGCCAGGCGAGCACGGCATCGATCACGACAGATCGGTCTGTGTCGCGACGTGCACGTACGAAGAGTACCATTGCAGGAAAAAAGTTCCAGTTGATGACGTACAACAGGAGTAATATGGATTTCTTATCTGTGCTGCTGTACGTCACACAGGTGGAGATACGGGCCATTTCATGTGATAAATATATGTATAACAACACAAATAAACTCAAGTACGAAGTAATGATATATGTTACTTAAGTTTAATGCATCCTCTTCAGAGAGAGAGAGAGAGAGAGAGAGAGAGAGAGAGAGAGAGAGAGAGAGAGCACAAAAACTTGCCCTGTCAATATCGAGAAGGGGGTAACGGAATTTTATCATCCTCACCAATTTCGACATAGGTGCAAGACGATTCTGCCAGCCCATTCCTGGCCACTATATTAGAGCCTTCCTTTAGAAACTGCAGCTTCAAATAATGTACTAATGTGAAACATTACGCTCATTTCTTCTGTGTACAACCCTTACCAACGGTTTATAATGGTTTATTCCAGGCAACCTTGTTTCCCAAAAGAACTGTAGCTGTAATGGCGGTTATACGTGGAGGAAAACACAATTATGTGACTAGCAAAAGAGATTTGCAAAGAAATTATATAAGTAAAGCATTGTATTGGGGGAGTTCGCTATACCCATCACATGCCTAAACCATCTACAGTAATAACTTCTTTGCATAAATTCTGAATTTATGTAATTATTCTATGATCACAGAAATATGATTTTTGTTTTTCAACACTGTTCATATTCATAAATTATAAATTTATCAATAATATGAGTAATTACATTTTTATTATGACCAATTTATGACCAATTCATGACTAATTATCAAATTTATGATTCATCATCAAATGGTTTGAACACCCAGGCACTGAAGAATGATTTAACGTTTTTACTTACTTTCCGACTTGAGAACATGTTTTGTGGTCTGCTACTACAACTGCGTGTGTGAAGACGAATCCCTCGGCGGTCAGCGATGGATTGATGCAGGGACTGTTATGTGAGTCCACGTTTACAAAGTCACGGGCACACTTTAATGTCGCACAAATTGCTGTCATTACGACGAAAGTCGCAAAGAGTGTTGAGCCCGGAACATAAGACATCGTCTACAGACATGAGTAGATATTGGTAACTAGCCAAAGTCAAATTATGTGCAATTTCCTTTTAAATATAAATTGACTATGACAATGAGGGAGGTTATGATGGTATTGCTGAACACTAATGTATCGGGCACGGCAAGGTTGGTATTCAAATTTTCTTTATAAAGCGAATGTGACAGTGAGGGAGTTTACGATGGTATTGTCAGCTAATACGATTAATCTAAGATACAACTTGTAATTTTAAAAACAGAGATATCAGATATTATATCAGTGTTCGCGGTCGAAATTCTGACAATGCGTTTCACATACGCAAAGGCTAAGCAAACATGTGTATCGTCATCATCTGAAGGCGTAACGGCCACTTCCACATTAAATCGTGAGCCAAAATGTTGTAATTAATTTTGTTGACACTTGTAATAAATGATCACGATGACGAGGATATTTTATATAGCAACATGAAATTTTGATGTACCGGTATTCATACTGATTCAGAGAAACAAATTTGAATGAAAAATAAAAATACGAAACTTATCAAAATCACACATACACTGACAGCGTGAAACTTGGTATTCAGGTACTGTAACCATGAAGGTAACGTTTCTCGCTCTATAATCATAAAACATGTGCCTCTAGAATTTAACGGGATTTCTCTTTGCACGCGAGGTGAAAATTTCCCTTGCCCTTGCTTGTTGATACAAATGTACTTCCTTCAAATACGGTATTTCAAAGTTCAGATGTGGACAACAATGATGATATTGGAATTTCACCTAAAGGTTTCATTTCACTTTTTATTGTAGTCCACAGGTAACTGTTAAACATTTTCCCTCACAAAACTTGCTATATCTCTAATATGTAAGTAATAGGAATAGTTCATTGCCCTCAGTAAGCTCGATTTACAGGGATACAAGCATCATAGTTGCCATGGCAAGATGCTCATGTGACAGATAATTATACTTTTATCAAGATTTACAGTTAAATGATGTCAGAGAAAGGAAAGAAGATGCCGTCACTAACAAGGCTGTGTAGTAACATAAGATTGTATAAATCCTGAACACTTTGACATTTATCGTCATCTTTTGTGTTCTTA
The DNA here is from genome assembly GCF_041260155.1 of Ptychodera flava. NCBI lineage: Eukaryota > Metazoa > Hemichordata > Enteropneusta > Ptychoderidae > Ptychodera > Ptychodera flava. Next base: position 35,130,237 of record NC_091933.1, read on the forward strand.
CATTTTGCCACAATGTCACCAAATCACCCAGCAACAAATTTAGCCCTTAACATCCCTCGGCAAAATCCCCACCAAAGCGAATGCAACATTCTGTCAATAAGTAAATCTTTAAGGCTAAAATACGGCGGTTTCAATCCGGTTCGTACTCACAACGTACGGCACCCAGTGGCCTAGTGGAGAAGCCACAGACAAAACCGCTCGACCCAATCCCCAATCTCAAAAACATTGGTTCAATACTCGAACTAAGTTGTTACATTTTTCTGACTGCGACCTTTCCACACGCTGTAGAGTTCGTAAAGCACTCACACTCGTACGCTCACTATCACACATCACAAATAAACTGTATCGAAGCGAAGCAATGAATACATCCCTTAAACTTGGCTAAAGTCAGCCCCAGCGACAATTCTGTCCACCAGCGGAGCAATTCTGTCCACCATCGGAGCTAAAAAATACATGTACAGAAATACCGAATACACGTCACAACTTAAGTTAAATCACATGTCTGATCCAAATGACGTACATATTCATCAAGTTCAAACAAAATAAATTAAATAATCGAACGACCGCATTGTGAACGGCCAAACAATTATGACATGTTGCAAGTTTGTGAAACCCTGTCGTTTGGACGTACTTAAAAAAGGAAAATGATATTTCAGCAGTAAGCCTAACAGTCAATATGTCTATTCGAACTTAATATATATCATTTGGCCGCGAAAGGTCACGGATTATTTCCTTCCATAATCCCAATGAATTTTTATTTCAATATATAAACAATTGCACTCCATCTTTATCTGTACAAACACATTCATACCTTTAGTGACACTTCGCACATATTTTAGGATAAATGCTATTTTTATGAAAAGTTACAAGGATGAAATACTCGGTGCCGTACGTTGTGAGTTCGAACCCGATTGAAATCAACGTATATTATATACAATCATATGGACAAAATGACTTTTTCTATACTAGCTATACATTTTTAAGAAATTATTCAGAAGGAAAATGGACAGTTTGTTTCATTTTGGCACAATGCATCTGTAAAAGTCATGACACCATATTGGATCCCAGAATATGGAATTACTCTCAGACTGAAAACTTAAACAAATAGGGCAGTCGACTCTCACGTTGCAACACGAATAGTTTACATTCTCACTTGAAACTTGACATCAATTAATTGAATTTTAACTTTGTGTAGTTTGATAAATTCAATGCTCTGCTGTCTGGTCAAAAATAAAAACTCAAATCCTCCTCTATTTTCAACCAAGTTTTTCTGAATAGAGTGTCAGAAAAAGAATGCAATTCACTTCAGTTACAAGGTTGCAATAGGATCCTCTTATTTACTGTTCATAGAGACTGCCAACGCAGTACTGTGACCTCGCATTAAGTTATTGTCCAATGTTACAGCTTAACTACATCGAGGAATTCCGATGGACTGTGTTATAACTGCGTGAATTTGGCATAAATACCAATGGTCATTCAGGACTCAAGTGCAGTTGTGAACTTTTGCAAATATATAATAACGACAGAAATATCAAATTTTATCAACAATATTCATAATCATAAATTTATCAGTAACAGTTTCTGTACTACTACAACTGAATTTGTTTACACTCTTGCTATCACCGAGCGACTTATCTCCTTGTGATTAAATATAGTTTATGCACTATATATTAAGAGGAATTCGCCAGTAGAGGTGTTGTTTCCATACAATTGTTCTACTCATATAAACCGTTCCACAACACTGAAAGTCTGCCCAGTAAATATTCACAAACATCTCATTGCAGGTGTTAAACAGTTACAGGTTTAACAGTCGTGATTTCGTTTTGTGCCGGCTTTAAACTAAGAAAATGAAGAGTCCTTTCACTGGCATTTCCAATATAGTGCATATATATTCTAATTCGCATGGGAAAGCAAAGGTATCACAATAAGTTAGTCTAGAAATCATTGTCTCACCTTCGTCACCGACTGGTTCAAATGTTTTCGCTTTGTTGCTGTGTGTGGCTGGGGCATATTCAACGGTGGTCATTGAAAGCTTTTTAATCGGATGGGAAGGTGTTCCTGTGTATTATGTATACATATGGCGCGTAATCCATACCAAAATTGACATCTGACATTTTGAGCCAACCCCCATGCGACACCCACGAACCTACATGCAACTCTCACAAACCTGCATGCAACTCACGAACCTACATACAAATGCCGTATTCGGGGCATGATTCATTAATGCAAATGAGATTGTGGGTAGCGAAGGGTAGCGGAGGTAGCGGACCTTAATTTCAAAGTTTCATCTACTTTTATCTACCTAGGGAGCCTTCAGTAATTACAAGGGGTGGGCAGGGGGAATTTCGCACACACCTGTCTGTACCGTAAAATGTGACCCTTCCCCTATCCTCCTGTCTAAAACGTGACCCTCCCCTTTGTCCGACATTCTAAAACATGACCCCCCCCCCCAATCACTGCGGTATTCTCCCCAGGAATAACTGAAACAGTATCAGCTAGTTTACAAAACAATTAGTTCAATTGTTATGTTAGGGACAAACAGACAGGAGGGCTAGTGTTTTTGGAGGGACAGTCGCAATTTATCATGCAAGAATGTTTGAAGAGATATGGTATTTCATACATTTGAGAGAGCGTCACCAAGGCAAGATGTGGCTGATTTAGTGCTTCATCCAAAAGTATCAAATCATAATACATGGAATCTATCAGGCAAATTATTGACAATTTTCCCCCACAAAACATGCTATATCTGTATATTATATATGTTTGATAATGTATTTAAATCTACTTTGCTTGGATTGGGAAGTAAAATGTGCATTTGTGTACAAGAAATTTATTTCTGAATTTCATCTGAAAGGTTGGTTCACTATCCATGGTATCTATGATGAAACTATGAATAGTTTTTTCCAATACAAATATAGGTAAATATTTGCATTTGTGTCTCTTGATTATTGATATTAGTGTTCTTGATTAGACTAGAGTGGTTACAAGTCAATGGTTGTGCAAGAAATTTGATTTTGGAATTTCACTGAAAAATTGATTTACTGTACATGGTAGTCTATGAGAGAACTATACACAATTTTTTCCAATATAAAACTGGCAATATCTTTGCATTTATGTACATTTGATAATTGATATACACTTTTCCACCTGTTGCATATGTTTTTGTCTCTTGTCTTTCATCAGTTTTAACTGTTCAAGGTGTTTAATGTAGGATACCACAGCATCTTCTTTGCTTGTGAAACTTGTGGATAATGTGTACGTATTTTGTTGGTGATTTCCTATTCAGGAAATATCACACGGACAATCAAAGTTTGGCCATAAAATCAGCTTCTGTCAAAAGTGACCCTCCCCCCAAGATAGGTTTATAAAACTTGACCCTCCCCCTTGAACTGTTTTCTAAAAAGTGACCCTCCCCTATTCCCCCGGCCCACCCTCCTGTAATTTCTGAAGGCTCCCTTAGCAATTGTTTAAAAGTATAGTACTTGCTAAATGTCAAACAATTACACCAAACTAGCAACCTTTAACATCTCAATCAAGTGCAACACAGCGCGCACGATATTCTGAACTCGGATGGTTATGTCTGCCGAGTTTGAGTAACTAGTGCAAACAACTTCAGCCAGCGGGATTGACTGTACAGCCATGGTCATGGAGGGAACGTGGTACAGCACATCTACCGAACACTAACTAAGTTCCTGGTTTTGGTTCAAGCTAAAGAAGGATAGTGGTAAGTGCCCACTGCTTTGTATTCCTATAAGACACTGTGCGGCTGTTATGAAGCTAATAACCTTTACCCTATTTTTGCCGTTGGTAACTTGTGAGCTTCATAACTGCTGCGGCTTCTACGAGTCACCTCGACCACTGACCGTTTCGATCCAATCATCCCTGGTCACCTGGACCCGGCCCCTTCGGTATGGATACAGGTCGATTACGCTTTATATGTGATGATTTTTCCTATTATTATCATCAAAAATATTATGAATATTAATAAATTATTAATATGAATGTTACAGAATATAAAACCTTTTTTTACAAACAATGTCGTCTGCTTTGTGTAAATACCGTCTGGAAACCCAATTGTTTGATAATTCTGATTATAATTATGATTAATAAAATCATAGTTTTACACATTGTAATCTGGTTATGTTAACAACCCTCTGAAAATCCTTATATAGTTTCACAATCTATGCCAAAATATACATGTGACACCATCACCCATTTTAAGTCTACGTGTGCTCATGTCTTTGTTAAAGAGTCTGTGCTTTCTAATGCATATCGGATTACGCAGACGTCATTTTACTTTGCGTACTTCAAAGTAATTATTCGTGAAATACGCAGAATTTTGCGTTAACGGAAGCTCTGTTAAAACTATAGATAATATTAAAATTTAACTTTTTCTCAGTGAAATTGTCGGAACTCTGCTCACTTCGCTCGTTCCATCCATTCCAACAATTTGGTCTGCAAACCCCCATTCCTGGCCCCCACTGTGCTTCACCCAGCACCAAAACTAAGCAGTCGGAAATTGTGACTGTGATATGAAGAAAGTGCAAATTTATATTATTTTAACAATATTAGTTAAACAGTGCCGCAATTACTGGACGCCTGTGTATAGTGTACGGCGATTTTGACGTCATCGGTTTGTGGCTATACCACTTGTAAAATGATGCCGGGCCGGATTTGCAAGCCCAGTTTTCTCAAATGAAACTGACTTTGCGTGCCCACGGACGACCCAATTTCAGTGAATCTTGTCGTATTCTGATAAACGAATATGGAGAGCTGTTTCCTGTGTTACGATTGTTAGCCTAGTGATTCCTGTTTCTTCCGTGCCCTGTGAGCGGGGATTCAGTTGCCAAAACCACGTACTCACAGCCACAGACAAATAGAAAGACAGACAAGCAATGCAGCATACCTTTTGTTTCATCGTCGTCTCGGTAGACTATGAACTTTTCAAATAGTGGCGCGGCATAAGCAAAATTTTCATAATAATTGTGCATTTTATGATAAAAGCATGAAATTTGGTATGAATGTAGATTATCATAATATCAATCAATTTGGATACCGAGCCACCACAGATTAAGCCTCGTTCTGGTGTGGCGGCCATTTTTAAATATGGCGACCATCAGTCACTATAAAATCCCCTACTTGCTGCTCTACGGATGATTCTGTGGGGAATAGTGGATGTATTTCCATCATAAGTGACCATTAAGATTACTATTTGCATATTTTTATAAGTATAGAGACTTGTTCTGGTGTAGCGGCCATTTTGAAACATAGCAATCTTCAATTACTGTAAAATCCCATAGGTGCTGTTCTACGGATGATTCTGTGGTGAAGAGTGGAGGTATTGTCGTAATAAATGCATATTAAGATTACCATTTGCATTGTTTAATGTTTGATTATTTCATTTTCTATGAAAAGCGAGTTCTCTTAATAAAATTATTGACACTATGGATGCCACAAGGCCAAAGTGGAAGATTCAAAATTGCCAAATTTAATGTGTTTTTTACGATGAGCAGCTGTTAGCTGTCCTTTGTAAGTAGACTTTCAGAAGGTACCGTTAAGAGTTTTTTATTTTATTTTTATTTGTAATCGTTGATGCACATGTTTCAACCATTTTTTAGGGTTGTAGCTGTTGTGTGTGCATTACACGTACGGCACACTAACCAGATTTTGCAAACTATTGCCTAGATCGGCCCACGGGTATGAAGAGTTTGAGTGTAAGAACAGCGTGTCCCATGTTCTGCCAATGGATGGGGGTTCTTGAGTAGAAACGTTGAATATGAGCAATATTTTGACACTCTAATTATCGTTTCTAAACTTTATAATTAGCCATTGACGAGTTTTGCAGGGCGTTCTTGCTCAAAAGGCCTAACATGGAAAATTGTGCGGGGAATTTAACCCAATCCTTCACTCTTGTTCATCTACATTCATACATAGGTCTACATACAAAAACATAATAATATTTACTGTAAAACATTTTTTAAGTTTGAACGCTGAAAGCAATAACATTTTGGGGAAAATCTCTTATATGTCACCATAATTGTCCTCTTAGAGATTTATCATGTAAACTACAATTAGTGGCGCCATTTAGAATTTGACCACGTGGAGAACACGATCATATTTTATGTTATTTTTGGCTATATATATATATATATTACGTTTTATACATTGACTTTTTATACATTGCTTTTCATAATTCATTTAAGAGACCGATCTTGTATAATTTGATATAAATTTCATGATTTATAAATTAGTTTAAGAGTTATTTCAACGTCACGTCAATGGTCTATTGCACGAATATAGATTCATGCCCATCATGACAGCCCTGCGCCCACACAGAACTGACGGGGTGGAAACCGTCGATCTCGCCTGAAACGACGTTCTGCACCCCGTCTATTAGTTATGCATAGTTTACCTTTCTTCTTTAAAGGAAGGTACGCTTGGCACCTTTTGGTCGTCTTCGCAAACGAACGCCTGTTCCAATTATGCGGTTTCCACCCGACTAGAATTTACCAACAGCGCCACTGTCGTATGTTAAAAAATGTGAAAGAGGCTCCCCACCTTACTTTCCAAAATGTTTAATTTGTGTCGAGTTTGTCTTAGATTCGTTTCGGATATGTGTTTCTACATAGCTCTACTGGTCATATTTTGAAGAGTACCGCAAAATCATAGTATTGCCAACTCTAATGCGTTTTCGTTAAACCTGTCTTCTTGTAGGTCATCTGCTGAGCTCGATTTGTAACATAACATGGCTAATAGGGTAACATTGGAAAGTAATTGTATTCTTCTTTCAGATGACATATTGTAATTTGCAATATCTTCCACAGTTTTTATAAAATATGTCCAAAACTTACCCCATACCCAAACTTTACATTTCAAATTACTGCACTGCTGATCTCAAATTCTACCAATTTGTACCTAGACATATTACAAAGGGCAATGCTTTGCATGAAATATGTTTTATTTGCTACAGGCATACGTCAAAATATGAAAGACTTTTAACAGCAAAACTATTGGGATGCAATGGCTGTTACAGTCATGTTTAAAGGGTACCTTAAAGTCAAAGTATTGCGAATAATTGTTAAGCGTGTCTCCTTGTAAGTCATCTGCTTAGCTTATATTTTAACATTACATGGTTTATGGGGTAACATTGGAAAGTAATTTTATTCTTCGTCAGATGACAAATTGTAATATGCAATATCTTCCAATGTTTTTATAAATATGACCAAAATTACCATACTCCAAACTTTATTGAAAATTAATGTCACTGCTTATCTCAAATATACAACCCTTTTACCTAGACATATAATAATAGGCACTGCCTTGTATGAAATCTCTTTATTTACTACCGGGACGCGTCATAAATATGACATAGACTTTTAACAGAAAACATATTAGAATGCAATAGCTGTTATAGTCATGTTTTGAAGGGTATTGTAAAATCATGATTTCGAGACTCTTGTTAAACCAATCTTCTGCTGAGCCAAATCTCTGAGGTTTATGTTTCAATCTTGACTAGAGTGTCACTATTTGTATAAGAAGGAATACATCACATTTGATCAGATAATTGGCCACCCAACACTACCTTCCTTAGGTCTTGGGTGAACGTGTCAAGTGGATAACCAAAATATGATTGGCAATAGTCTAGGATTGTCGTTTAAACTTGTTGTCTCAGCCTATGTAACACCATGCATGGAGAGGAATAAAATATTCGCCGGTTGACGAGCCATGCAAAAGCAAGCACAGGTCCGGGGAAAGCCAAAAGTGCAGGATTGTGTTTAAGCTTTGCTTTCCCTACCTTTCATGTTTGTTAAAATGAAAGAAAATTGAGTAATACAATTTAATGACTATGGTACCATGTTTTTGCATGTGAATAAAAAATTGTGTACTATCAAGTTTAGGAGCAGAATACACGATGTATGAAATATGATCATTCCAGCACCGCGCCCACACAAAAATTGACCGGTTTGGGATTATGGCCCATGGACTAGTTTTATTGTTCCCAATGTTTTTCCTCAAATATTAAGTTAGTCTGATGTACTTGGCACTTTTCGGGAAACTTGTACCCGGTTGGTCTGAAGGGCTCTTCCAATAATTTTGTATGGCCCGTGTACTTTTGAAGTGTTGAACTTCCTTTTGCCAGTAACAAAGTCTCAGCCACAAACAACATGAAATTCATCAGGAACCTATCATCGCTCAAACTAACGAACACCGAAATAATAGCAGTAGACAAAGGCCTAAAATCATTCCGACAGGATTTCAATAAATATAGTCGTAAAATGAGACTACGCTACATCATGAGACACAAACAATCGCAACAACACCCATTCAAAGAAAAATAAAACTAGACTCCCTGAATAACAGAGAACACAAAACTTGAAGGTTAACTGGAAGCTACTTAACTTGCACTTCTAGAGATATCCTTTCAAACAGGAAACAAAACATTTCTCGTACCCAAAGAATCGATAAACAAGCTTGCAAGCAATAGACACATTACCATAAAACCCAGACACTTTAAGGTCGGGGCATTGTCATTAAAAGATTACAAAATATTACGTACGCGAATACGTAAGGCAATTCACTCAGCTTTATACACAACTATGTAGACAGTGACGACACAGAACAAATAGCAAACTAAGAAAAGAATCTACACTGCGAATGTTGAGAAACCATACGGGTTTCGAAACGCAAGCATCAAGGGCCACTCAATCAACTTTGAAACACCAGAGGTCCAATGGTAAAACTCACATCCACGAAGTTCAAAACTTTCCCGTTTTCGCCAGCACGTCAATTCCGCTCAGCGCCACACGAAAACAACAACAAAAGCTTTGCCGAACATACTTTCGATTGAAATTGGCGAAAATCCGGAAACTATCGAAGAGTGAATGGTGGACACTCTTCTGAAAAGAGAGGCGAGAGCTACCTGAGGCGAGGCGAAACCTCTTCACACCTTGAACAATACCCATTGCTAGTCTGTCTCTCTATTTGTCTGTGTCACAGCACAACGTAATCGACTAGGCGACGATCATGCCGATGATCTGATGGTCCTAACAATGGAAGGACCACCGGATGCAGACTTTCGTTTTGACCGAGCAAGGAAATTTTCACCAAGCTTGCAAACAGAAATCCCATTAAATTCTAGAGGCACATTTTTTATGATTATGAAGTCTTACGACTGTTACAGTGTTAGTTACAGCATAGAGCGAGAAATGTTACCTCCATGGTTACAGTACCTGAATACCAAGTTTGACACTGTCAGTGTATGTGTGGTTTTGATAAGTTTCGTATAAATTTGTCATTCAAATTTGTTTCTCTGTATCAGTGTGAATACCGGTACATCAAAATTTCATGTTGCTATTTAAAATATCCTCGTTATCGTAAACATTCATTAAAAGTGACAACAAAATTAATTACAACATTTTTGCTCACGATTGGATGTGGATGTGGCCGTCACGCATTCAAACTGTGACCAAACGAAAGAAGATGCCGTCACTAACAAGGCTGTGTAGTAACATAAGATTGTATAAATCCTGAACACTTTGACATTTATCGTCATCTTTTGTGTTCTTACATCTTGCCACAATGTCACCAAATCACCTAGCAACAAATTTAGCCCTTAACATCCCTCGGCAAAATCCCCACCAAAGCGAATGCAACATTCTGTCAATAAGTAAATCTTTAAGGCTAAAATACGGTGGTTTCAATCGGGTTCGAACTCACAACGTAAGGCACCCAGTGGCCTAGTGGAGAAGCCACAGACAAAACCTCTCGGCCAAATCCCCAATCTCAAAAACATTGGTTCAATAACCGAACTAAGTTGTTACATTTTTCTGACTGCGACCCCTCTAAACGCTGTAGAGTTAATGAAGCACTCAAACCTGTACGCTCGCTATCACACATTACAAACAGACTTTATCGAAGCGAAGCAATGAATACATCCTTTAAACTTGGCTAAAAGCAGCCCCAGCGACAATTCTGTCCACCAGCGGAGCAATTCTGTCCACCAGCGGAGCTAAAAAATACATGTACAGAAATACCGAATACACGTCACAACTTAAGTTAAATCTCATGTCTGAACCAAATGACATACATAATCACCAAGTTCAAACAAAATAAATTAAATAATCGAACGACCGCATTGTGAACGGCCAAACAATTATGACATGTTGCAAGTTTGTGAAACCCTGTCGTTTGGACGTACTTAATAGAAAGGAAAATGATATTTCAGCAGTAAGCCTAACAGTCAATATGTCTATTCGAAATTAATATATATCATTTGGCCGCGAAAGGTCACGGATTATTTCCTTCCATAATCCCAATGAATTTTTATTTCAATATATAAACAATTGCACTCCATCTTTATCTGTACAGACACATTCATACCTTTAGTGACACTTCGCACATATTTTAGGATAAATGCTATTTTTATGAAAAGTTACAAGGATTAAATACTCGGTGCCGTACGTTGTGAGTTCGAACCCGATTGAAATCAACGTATATTATATACAATCATATGGACAAAATGACTTTTTCTATACTAGTTTACATTTTTAAGAATTTATTCAGAAGGAAAATGGACAGTTTGTTTCAATTTGGCACAATGCATCTGTAAAAGTCATGACACCATATTGGATTCCAGAATATGGAATTACTCTGCAAACTTAAACAAATAGGGCAGTCGACTCTCACGTTGCAACACGAATAGTTTACATTCTCACTTGAAACGTGACATCAATTGATTGAATTTTAACTTTGTGTAGTTTGATAAATTCAATGCTCTGCTGTCTGGTCAAAAATAAAAATTCAAATCCTCCTCTATTTTCAACCAAGTTTTTCTGAATAGAGTGTCAGAAGAAGAATGCAATTCACTTCAGTTACAAGGTTGCAATAGGATCCTCTTATTTACTGTTCATAGAGACTGCCAACGCAGTACTGTGACCTCGCATCAAGTTATTGTCCAATGTTACAGCTTAACTACATCGAGGAATTCCGATGGTCTGTGTTATAACTGCGTGAATTTGGCATAAATACCGATGATCATTCAGGACTCAAGTGCAGTTGTGTACTTTTGCCAGTTGTGTACTTTTTGTGTACTATCAAATTTTATCAACAATATTCATAATCATAAATTTATCAACAACAGTGTCTGTACAACTACAACTGAATTTGTTTACACTCTTGCTATCACCGAGCGACTTATCTCCTTGTGATTAAATATAGTTTATGCAATATATATTAAAGAGGAATTCGCCAGAAGAGGTGTTGTTTCAATACAATTGTTCTACTCATATAAACCGTTCCACAACACTGAAAGTCTGCCAAGTGAATATGCACAAACATCTCATTGCAGGTTTAAAAGGTTTAACAGTCGTAATATCGCTTTAAACTAAGAAAATGAAGAGTCCTTTCCCTGGCATTTCCAATATAGCGCATATATATTCTAATTCGCATGGGGAAGCACGGGTATCACAATAAGTTAGTCTAGAAATCATAGTCTCACCTTCGTTACCGACTGGTTCAAATGTTTTCGCTTTGTTGCTGTGTGTGGCTGGAGCATATTCAACGGTGGTCATTGAAAGCTTTTTAATCGGATGGAAAGGTGTTCCTATGTATTATGTATACATATGGCGCGTAATCCATACCAAAATTGACATCTGACATTTTGAGCCAACCCCCATGCGACACCCACGAACCTACATGCAACTCTCACAAACCTGCATGCACGAACCTACATACAAATGCCGTATTCGGGGCATGATTCATTAATGCAAATGAGATTGTGGGTAGCGAAGGGTAGCGGAGGTAGCGGACCATAATTTCAAAGTTTCATCTATTTTTATTTACCTAGGGAGCCTTCAGTAATAACAGGGGGTGCGCCGGGGGAATTTCGCGCATACCAGCACCGTAAAATGTGACCCTCCCCCTATCCTCATGTGTAAAATGTGACCCTCCCCTTTGTCCGACATTCTAAAACATGACCCCCAACCACTGCGGTATTCTCCCCGGGAATAACTGAAACAGTATCAGCTAATTTACATAGCAATTGGTTCAATTGTTATGTTAGGGACAAAACGAGGGGAGGGCTGGTGTTTTTGGAGGGACAGTCGCAATTTATCACGCAAGAATTTTGAAGAGATATGGTATGTCATACATTTGAGGAAGGGTCACCATATTTTGTGGAACAATAAGAAGACAAGATGTGGCTGATTTAGTGCTTCATCCAAAAGTATCAAATCATAATATATGGAGTCTATCAGGCAAATTATTGACAATTTCCCCCACAAAACATGCTATATCTGTATATTATATATGTTTGATAATGTATTTAAATCTACTTTGCTTGAATTGGGAAGTAAAATGTGCATTTGTGTAAAGAAATTTATTTTTGAATTTCATCTGAAAAGTTATTTCACTATCCATGATGTCTATGATGAAACTACGAATAGTTTTTTCCAAACAAATATAGGTAAATCTTTGCATTTGTGTACGCTTGATTATAGATATGAATGTTCTTGATTAGACTAGAGTGGTTACAATACAAAACTAGGTTAATCTGTGCATGTATGTGCGCTTGATTATTTATATTAATGTTTCTGATTAAACCAGAAAGGTTATAAGTCCATGGTTGTGCAAGAAATTTGATTTTGGAATTTCACTGAAAAGTTGATTTACTGTACTTGGTAGTCTATGAGAGAACTATGCACAATTTTTTCCAATATAAAACTGACAATATCTTTGCATTTATGTCCATTTGATAATTGATATACACTTTTCCACCTGTTGCATATGTTTTTGTCTCTTGTCTTTTATCAGTTTTCACTATTTTTGTCGTTGGTAACTTGTGAGCTTCATAACTGCAGCTTAATTTATGTTTCACATTCCATAATCATGTATCAAGTTCCCATGTATTATGGTTTGCGATTTACTCAGAATTTAATTCAGACGCGTGTCTGACTTTGCCGAGAATAAATCAACATGGAAGCATGAAAAATCTTTATTTCCTGGCACGTTTACTATCAAAACATTTTCAAAATTTCATGTGTAATCGCTTATGGTATGTTTCAATTCCCAATAACAATCAAAAGCTATGTTCCTTGTACCAAACTAAACTAAGGGGGACTTCAGTAATTATGAGCAGGTGGGTCGAGGGATTAAGGGTATGCTGAGATTGCCAAAGGAGACCCTCCCATCCCTCTTTTTCTCAAATTCTTCCCTCCCCAAAGCCTGTATTCACAAATCAAATAAAACCAATAAAACCCTCCTCTTCTCAACATAAAGGTTAGTTTACCTCTTATGCTACCAGCACATATTCACACATGTAAATGGTGTGTATTAATTCTCTGAATGCAAGGGCCATATAAACACTGAAAGTTGGATGATAATGGAACATACATAATATTCCTAGGATTTTGATGTGCCCCATACTTCCCTGTATAATGATGAAAGGTCACATCCATGATCAAAATGTTTTCTTGATGTAAAAGTAGTGATAAAGGCAACAGAGTCACAAGCTTTCATTTTGAACTCACTGCGGTGTGTATGTGATTTGTTATTTTAAAGCCGTAGGAGTTGGGTGAAGACGTTGGTATGGATACCTGTCCTAGGACATTACCACTGATCCCAGTCCTGAGGTCGCTGTCATGGATTTCTGTCCAAAGGGTGTCGATCATAAAAGTGATATTGTAAGTTCTGAATGATTTCCCTAATGCAATATAAATATATGCCAGATAGACTCAGATAGTATAATGCACCGGAAGTCGTGTTATTGTGGTACAAATACTGGGCAACAGTATGTGTGTACATATAAGAATAAATATGACCATTTTCAAAGTTACATTCATTTCATTGGAAATTTATGATACGCAGAGTGCCAAATGCTATGAAGTTATTTCAATGGAAGATTAGAAATTCTCCTTTGTGTAATTCATGTAAAGTGTGTGATACATATAAACATAGATATTGGGATTGTATAGTTGCTAATAATATATGGAAATATGTTGAAAATATCTTGGAAAAAGTATTGGGTTTCAAATTGTTATTGAATTATAAAATAATTGTAGGAGGAATTGAAATGAAAAGGAAAAAAGATAAATTAGTAAACTTGATTATTTTAATAGGAAAATGGGCTATACATAAATACAACACCTGTAATTTGAAGTATTCTATTCCATCTACTGTAGTGATCAAAAGTGAGCTATTACAGAGAGCTCAAGCACAAAATTTCAAGGTTTTACGTGATGTGATATGTTAAATATTTCATTTCATACACTGTAAGTTAGGATGTCTTTTTCTTTTGATGTGTAGTAAAAAATTACTGAAGTTGAATAAATATGTAAATAAAAAAATATGACCATTTTATGCATTTGTTGTTGTTACTTCCTTGTTTTGTCGTAGTTGAGCAAAGGCACTTCTGCAGTTGTGGACTCAAATAACCAAAGGCTCATTTGCATGTCAACCAATCCGATCTATATTGACAATTTTTCGAAACAAATTATACAATCTGAGTAGACTGCAACCTATCTGTTCAGAACAAGTCTCAGACACTCTGTTTGTTCCCTCAGAACAGTAGCTGTAAGTTTTGATGATTTTATTAGTAATTTTGTTCTTAACTGTACCAACTGCACTGTCTTTTTCTATTGCGAAAAGCACCTTGCATGTCCCGTGTTCAACTTGTAAATACAGTAAATATCATATATGAAATTGTGATTGTTAGCAAACTAATTTTAGTCCACACCAAAATTCACAGTGTACTTTGATTAGGTGAAAACTTGACATTTCAAGGGAAGAAAAGATAGTTAAATTGTTACAAAAACAAAATATTTTTTAAAATCAGAAAAGTAACAGGTGTACTGTCCCTTTAATTAAACTTAAATTAAGACTGTCTGATGATGTATGTTTTTGTGATGTCTATACATATGTGTAGTTTATGTATTACACTAATCAAACCAGTCTCAAAGTGGCCCTTCAGTTAGGATGTAGAAGATGCTAAATGAAGCTTTTATCTATACTGTATTGCAGTATTCAAGTTAAAGTCCATAGAAACTATGTCAGCTCAGCAAGTGATTTCCCTTCATTCAACCCCCTGCTTCAAAATCGCAGACAGTACCATAGACCGCTTCGCTTTAACAAGGTATATCTGTGTAATTGTTTGCTTTGAATGGGATCTTTAAAACATGTTCCTTTGTAAGAGCCATGCCATGGATTTTACTTTTTTGGAGGGCTTTGGAAGGAATTATCATGGCGTAGAATATTAGACAATGTGAGGGGCTAATACTCAAGTGTGGGTTATCATTGAACAACACTAATTTTGATGCCTGGCAGTATCATTAATCCATATAATCCTCTTTCTAACAGGCTCCATAGACAAACCATAGAAATAAATACCACTTGGGAGAAAGAGGATTAAACAACTGACATCCTGAGGATGTAATAAAGAGTTTCAAACAATGATCAGAGTTCGGTGTCCTCATGTCTCCAAATCTTTAAATTGTTCAATTTCTCATTTCTTACCTTTCAATACGAAGGAAGCATGCTACATACATGGATGAAAAGTACCACCGACTGAGGCTGAGGAAGAAGCCATTGACAGGCACTTTTTGTCACAGTAACAAAGTCTGCAGCTGAAAAATACCTAGTTCAGGGAAAAGTTTTGTACAACAGGGACTGGAAATAACTGAAATGGCATGTTAAAAGCTGGGCCATAGCATTAGGAAAGCAAACATTTACAGGAGACTACAATTTCACTATCACTATAGACTACTCCTAGGCAATGCAAATGCAAGATCATATTAATTATCACACTGGTATGATTAGTCAAACCCCCATGTGGGTTGCATCTTCATATAAATGATACATACAAAGGAGTAAAATTGATAAGATGATGTAATTCAGACAAACTTGAATAGCTTTTTAATCCCTAGACACAAGGACAATGTACTTGAGCATACATATATGCGATGTCACTTTCCTTCTGATATTATCAAAATTTGCCAGCTATTATTATTTTCATGTCTGGAGCTATTACTATGGCATGTGTGAACTGAGGAAAGTGTATCATGACCCAGATATGTCCAGTAATTTTCTTCAAATGTGATACGATCTGTAATGTCAATGTGATGACCTGCTATCGATTTAACCTTTTATCATGCAAAGGGCAATACAGAAAAACAGCAATACTTTGTTTGTGATTTAGAGTCTACTCACTGAATTGCAAGCACAAATATTGTGAATTTCAAATAAGATTTCATTCAAACACATTTCTTTTTATCACATGCAAGAGATCTCCATATATTTCAATTAAAGCACCCAATTACCAATGTGAACTGTATCTTCTTTTGTGAGTTCTTTTTCAGGGGGGTGTCAAGTCACTGTTACATAATGTAAGTTGCATTATGGGTGAAGAAGTTTAACGTCACACCTTAGAGTGATGTTTAGGGTATTGTGACTTTTGAGGGAAAAAATTCCATTACAGATATTTTCTTTGCATGTGTGTTTAATCTTTCATGCAGTGAGAATCAGTGCTTTACAATATCTTCCTTTTTTACTACAAAATCACACTACTTTTGCTCCTAAAGCACAACACTTCTCACCGACTGCTTCATAAGTGAGATTCTTAGCTCTGCTGTCAATGACACAGAGCTTTATTCAGATCAGTGGATTGTCCTCAGTCCTCCATCCTCTATGTTCCATCAACATTCATCTTATTTTCAGGAACTGCTAGTTTAGTTGAAGGTTCTTAGGGATAACTGAAGTTCAAATTTTGCATATTTGTATTTTCCAGCAACTTTGTTCTACTCTGAATTCATTTGTCTTATTGGTCTTAAATTTGGTATGTGGTTTGCTAGGGGTAACCATAGTGTGTTCAAACAATTGTGGAATTTGTAAGTTGGGACAATTCCAATTTTTGGTCAAAAAATGTCTAAAAAGAGTTTGTTGCATAAGTTTGAAATTTGATGGGCAGGTTGCTAGGGGTGACATAGGTCAGGTTTGTCAAATTGCAGTGATTTTCCATATTTGTATTTTGGGTCAGTTTTTCCTGTTTTTTGGTCAAAAAATCTTCGCTGACTACCAACTTTGAGCCATTTTTGAGGGATTTTTGAGGGACCAAAATATTAGAAACCTGTTTCAAGCCAAATGATTTTCGAGGGCATGGAGCTCCAAGATTTGAATTTTTCTGGAAATTTTGTTCTGTTTATCAGCTACTCTGTTGGCTAAAGTATATCAAATGTCTGTATTCATCTATTAAACACAGCCTCTATGTATATTGTCAACATTGTTACTGTGAAAAAGTGAATTTCAGTTCAGGCTATTCATAGATAAGATATCCGGACTGTTTAGAAAGCTGAAAGCACTTTAGCATAATTAGTGGCAAGCAGGTGCAGTTGACACTCACCACACTATAAATATTAAAATTATCATGAGTGAGCAATTATACCTCTACTAATCTTCCTGTAAATCTTCTTATGTCGCATGTCACATTCTTATTTCAAAAAGGAAATGCTTTTCATTGAAATTGTACCTTGTAGGTGCAAAGGAATGTCTTTATTTTTTGTTCTTTAAGCACAGTTTGCTCGATGGTTTTTTGCTAATGAGAGACAGATGTCTAATGATACAAATGCACCATACATACATGTGAGTTAAACGGGAAGTTACAGGACCGTGGGCGCACAATGGGGAGATTACTGATGACGCAGCGATTTGCATAGACTGGGCGGGAGTTTTTGAATTCTCATAGAATGTGAATAATCATGATGGGCATTTTGTAACATATGCAAAATAGGGGTCCAATGTGATCGTACAGGGAACACATTTTGAAACATATGCGTTCTACGTCAAAAAAGGAACATTTATATTTGACTCAAGTTGTAGTCGCTCTGTATTCACAGATGCAATATTCGATGACAATGAACGCCTAAAACTTGGCAAAATTATGGGATTTTGGGACCAAAGACGGCACGTCCGATCAGTAGCGTGGCTTTTCACATCTGCATGGATTTACGATAATCCTGCTTTTATAAGGGAAGTTCCCGTTTAAGCAAATTATGGTGACATCACTGACAAACATCTAGACTCCTGTCGTTATTACAAGTAAATCAGTTGCATAGAAAGATCATGGTATTTGCACATCTCCATTGCAGTATATGGCTTCGCTCACAAAAAATGTGGGCGATACAAAACATTTTGGAGTAGTAGAGGGTTACTTGAAAATTTTGTTCTTCCTAAAGGGGATATGGAAATTTTTTGGTGCCCTTTTTTACGATTCCAAGGTTTGGTGGGTAATTCAATGACAATTGAATAACATTTTAATGTCATCCAATTGTTCTAATGTTAGTTATAATTAAACAAGATCTAGAAGCATTTTGTCGCATTTCACTAATTTTTGTTTCGAAAAGATGTACACTGTACATGTATGTATTTTCATTTAAAAAAATAAAGAAGTAGGCCAATTAGCATCAGAGCATTGCTGCAACTATTTATAATGTATTCAATATTTCTATGCAGTATATCAAATACAATTCGTGCTTCATTTCAAGAATTCAAACTGATAACAAATTATACTCAACTTCAACGGTTTCAATTGTGCAATCTTGTCTCTTTTCATCTCTATGGCGTTTTTCAAGGCTGATCCAATAGTGATTCCCTCGGAAGCGAATCTACATAGTTATATCTATGTATCCATGGATATGCATGGATATGCATGGATTCCTCATCGGTATAGTTTTTGAAATGTTCGTTACACGTTTTGCATGACAGTCTATTAAGCTATGAAATCGAAAGTTTTAAAAGAAAATACACTTTGGGACTTAAGCAAGACATACACTGACTTCTTTAATGACAATAGTAGAGTAGATTTTTGATCGGATTCGAGCTCACAACATATGACACTCAGTCACCTAGCACAGACATCACAACCAAAACCGCTCGGCCAAATCCCACCCTTAAAAAGAGTAGTTTCAATAACCGAGCTAAATAGTGACGTAGCAAAGTGACAATCACGCATGGTATCATGACAGGAGCTTTGTCATTGATTTCTCTGAATACATGACCTCGAATCAAAAAATATTCCGTGGGAACGATTAACAAAATTCAAGTATAATTATAAACTTCAGAAATGATCTGTTAGTTCAGTTGGTAGAGCATCTGCACTGAATTTAGCGACCTAGGTTCAAATCGTACATTGGTCAATCTTTTCAAGCTTCAAAATGTTGCAATACACAGACGATCAGATATAGTTCTATGATTTTTCTCATACAAATAGATAGATGAGTTGTACAAACAACTTGACAAAACTAAATTTTTTCCTATTATAATATGAAATATGTCAGTAAGCGACTTTGGAGAATGGGCTATATCGCAATCAGAAAGGCAACAAGCATGGGCAAGCTTAGTGTAAAAGGAAAAAGCGTGACACATCACAAGAAGGACATCAAAGTTGAATAAGAAGGGTCAATCAGTTCACTTGGGTGGGTGGACTGTGATCAGTTTTTTGCCTTGATGTCTAATTCGGGGATTTAAAATCAATATATTCAGATTTTCCTGGCTCTCCAGCAGCGTTGGTCACACAAATAACCGCCTATAAACTTCAAGTCAGAATATCTGATGATATAATTCCCTGTCATTATTTTTGGAAAGGCTTAAACTGTCCGAAGATCTAGTTTCTATGACAACCGGTACCCTGACGTAAAACATCTGTTTGTACAGGTCCGCTCCAAAGGGAAGGAAATGCAATCCGTAGGAATTCCGAGAGAATGGTACAAAAGAAAATGTATGATGTTTATTACAAAAAATGATTATTGCCTTGTGCACAGTGAACACAGCAAGGCCATTTCTCTTTTTCAACGAGTTTGTTGACAAGTATCTCAATGATGATATCGATCTCAACAAGTGTGGCATGTGTACCATTGTACGCCGGATAAATCTCAAGATGAGATCTACAAAACTCACGCGCCATAGTTCAAACAAAACAGTTACATATGAAGCTACAGCAACCATGGAATTTGTAGGCTCTTTGTAACTGTCCACGGGTCAACCAATAAACCAACTCGCGTACACACTTATTTATATACAGGCCCAGATTAGACAACAATCTATACTCAAGGGAATGCCAATTGTATGTACGACGGTAGCTTCACATTGTTGCCAACGTTGAAACCAATTTCAACGATGAGATGGTTGACCGTGATCTTTAAATTGCTTGAGGAAAGTTACTGTGTCCCCGCCCTATTCCAGGATGCCTTAGAGAAGGAAACACTCACATATTGTTTTGTGCTACCCTAAAATGCAAAGGTTGATCATTCCATTAACTGAGAACATTAATGACATCATCATGAGGAAGAGCAGTGTATAGTGTAAAAGTCATTGGTTGAAATACATTTGGCCTATTTCCGGGTGTTAGTAATCACATCCAGTTTATCTAGAAAAGGTGTGGAGTCTTGCACTTCCCAGTCTTTCAATTGCAATAGAATAAATTTACTTTGAATACGGAATTGTCATCCATCATTCGCTCACAGAAAACCATAACTTAGGATAAATGAACTCAAAAACTATAAACGCTCCCGCTTTCGAGCGCTTCGGATTATAATTAAATTCGGCGGAGAGAGATAGCCATTTTGTGTGCTTACACTGACTGTCAACACACACCCACTATCTTTGTGCGGGCATCACAATGCATCGATCGATCGATTTCACACACAAACGGAATCTGTCGCTATAGACTATTGGATCAATGGTTTCATAGCCATTGAAACAACTGACCTATATAATACGATAACTCGTGAGATATACGGTTTAAAGCCAAATAAGCCGTGTTTATCAGCATGGGGCTACGTTAACGGTGATGAGACCACAGGGGGCTCGGGCTCCTTGTTTATTTGTGTCTGTGTTTGTTTGTGTGTATGTGTTTCTGTTTGTTTATTTATTTTTAATAATATGACAGCGAAAAGCTATTTTGCTAATATTTGTCAATAAAGAGCAGTTTATTTATTTGTTTGTTTGTTTGTTTTTCGTTTGTTGATATGTATTTCCGATGGTTAGGGTTAGGCTTAAATTAGGCTTAGGGTTAGGGTTAGGGTTAGGCTTAAGTTAGGGTTAGGGTTAGGGTTAGACATTTACTCCCTCTAGACAAATGAATAAATAAACTGCTCTTTACTGACAAATATTAACAAAATAGCTTTTCGCTGTTATTTTATTAAAATACAAATAAACAAACACAAACACATACACACAAACAAACACAGACACAAATAAACAAGGAGAACGAGCTCCCTGTGATAAGACGACACTTTATATTGAGAAAAAGATATTTTTTGTCTTTACTATCCTTTATCGTTTGCATACATATGCCTAACACAAGAGTTGTCATCTTAACTGTCGGCAGGAGAGGGGGCTACTTTGCCGCACAATATAATACCAAAGGACCTGTTACTCGCAGGTTATACAACTTACTGTGGGTCATTAATATTGCTTACTCACCTCAGACCCACTGCTTATCACTGGATGATGTCAGATCCGAGGAGTTTTGTCGGTCAACTAGATTAGACTGTCGCGTCATATAAAATAATTATTACAGGAATTGTAAGTAAGGGGATAAATCTTCTTGAGACTCAAGAAGATTCAAGAACTACCTTTATAGTACAATAATACTTATCAACTATACAAAAATTACCTCCAAGGTGCAGATCCTTGTTGAATGAAATACATTTGATGCATTTGGTATTTTTCTTAGTCAAAACTCATAAAATTTCCTACATTGCTGTACATGTAAAAAACCTGGGGTTTGTGGTTTGTAACATTAAGTACCGTAAAGTGAATATTCGATATTCGATGCTATATGTAATAGTTACAGCGACAAAAAAAGGCCGAAAGGTATGCAGAAAACATATATGACACACTTAAGGTAGTATGCACCTCGGGGATAGATATTCGAACTTTCAAATTTTTTTACAATTCTTTTCTGATCTACTACTTATGGGTACTCATTTAAAAGCTCTTTCATTAAGGAAACCTTTTACCGTCACAGTGTTTTGAACAGTTTATTTCCCCGTACAGTTAATACAGGAATGGCAGCCATTTTGAATTTCAAGTATCGGTAAATGTTAGTGATTTGTTTCTCTAGTACCAAACTTTGCACGGTGACCTATGATTTTTATTCTTGATTTGGTGAGAGTATAGTTGAAATTTTTATCGGGGAAAGTTTGAGAAAAGTTAAAGTCTTTCACTTTCGAGGCGCACACTACCTTTATGAATTTAGTATGCTGCGTTGACTAACGACATCCATAAAATCGTCAAATACAGTCGAGAATTACGCATCAAAACCCTGCTGGATACCCTCCTGGTTTTCTATTGTCGGGACTAGTGTACAGTCCATCTCCTTTCCTTAGTATAGCGTTGGCTACAGAAAATATTTTCATTCCCGATGCTTGTTTCACGTTGTGGCCCAGTTTTCTCAATCCATCGGCGATGTCCTGGGGTAAAAATGAAAATGACAAACGCCAAATCGTCAAACTTGCTGTGGTGTAAACGTGGTTGTGTCCACATAGGAACTACAACACGAATTATAAATAGACAACGACACCCACGACAAAGACAACATACTGTTTGCCCATTACCGAGCGACAGTAGAGTTATTCTAACTTCCATATTCCTGGGGAATAATACCAGGTGTTGTGAAATGAAACGCTTTAGTAAAGTCATATTTTGGTACATTTCTTACATGGATTTAAGTAGACTTCATTAGCGTGTCTCTGCGTGCGTGTCTTTTTTGACCGAATGATAATTTGTCCATGTCTTCCGCAGACGATTACATCTCAATATTAGAGTCAGTGTTTCATTCGTATTCTTGCGACCAAAATCAGATGCAGGGATGGTGACGTTTTATACTCAGCTGTTTCTTTGTTATTCTTGTCAGCGTTGCCATCTTCACACGGCCACCGAGTAAGCCAAAGAGTGAGCAAAGGTTCACATGTCACCATCTCCACATCTGAGTTTTAATCAGAACAATAGCACCAAAGCCATAATCTACATCATAGTTATAAGTTCCATAGTGACAAACTCGATGTAACAAACACATACATCACAGTACAGATAGACGACAAACTAGTTCCGTTACAAAGTCAAATCCGTAGAAGAAAAATATATGTACCTCCGGTAAAGACAACCAAGAAGTAATGTCAAGTATTTCAAAAATAGTAGGCGCATTCTGCCCCACATGTGGCACCGCCACACATCAATCTATAAGTCAAAATAGGAAGTGATCTTAATCTACAGACAAATGTCACCGATGATATCAGTGATATTTAAGTGATACAGCGTATTTTTCTGTCAGTTCTTGACACCTACCAAAAAGGCGTTTGAATGTAGAGACAAACCTTTTTCTTGAGTTATCCTGATTAACCAGCTTGCAAGAGAAATGTCTGTCACTCTACAAATCACCATATGAACTATGTGCCCTAGCATAACGAATAAGCTGGGAAATGCATACCCCGTAGGAGGGTGACAGTGAAATATTGCATGCCTTTATGGAAATTTAGATTCGTTTACGCATGCGTACATCTCAAAAGGATCCTGAACTGACGATCCCCAATGTGAAATTGTCCTTCTCATTTGAAAACATCGTACTTATGTCGGCCATAGCCTCACCTCATCAAATGTATTTTCACATAGAACGGCTCCGGTAATATAAGAGTAGCTTAGCCTTGGTTTCGTCACCGCATACTCAATGTCTCTGTTGAACCACAACGTATCCATAGCAATCTGTAAACGAAACAATTTAAATGAGCATACTTTAATCAAGGAAAATATTTAAGTCGGCGTTGTACACCGTTCTCTTTCTGGTAAAACAAGGTAGTAAAACTGATATCGACATGGACTTACCAACTTTTTATATGAATATTTTGGGTCTTGCTGTGAAATAATATATAATAGATCGTATTTTGACATTTACTCCTAGCGGAAAAACCAGAGACTTGTGCAGAGCTAGTATTTTCCAAAACTGAACTCAAGCCGTATCACTCATTACATATTTTCGTGGTTCATTCCCGACAACATTCAGAATATAACGGATTTGCCTTAGATGTTCATTATCATTCAATCATCGTCAGGCCGTGCGCTTTATCTCAAACAATTGATGAACACTCATACAAAATTTATATTTTTATGTCCATGATAAAATGAATGGTAAAATCAGAGAATGGTAACGAGATTAGAAATTCTCACGACTTGAAACGTGTATTACGTAACTTTATTTCAAAGAAAACAGCTTATCATTTTCTCCGTGTTCCCGGTTTTATAGAACACAGCGATGTGTCAATCGACATTCATGTGCATTAGATCATTCCGTAAATATGACCAGCAATTGTAACATTTGCAGAATAATTGTCATATATGCAATATGAGATTGTTTGATACGCAAACGAGACTTCCAGACAAGCAAACACACAGGAGGGAGAATGTCTTTTCTATTCGATTATTCTAGCACCCCTCTTTTCTGTTAAACGACACCAATTATCAACTTACATTTTAAATATGAACTTACAATTCATAACCAGAACTCTTCAAGTATCACAAGTTTCTTTTGTTTTTCTCCGTGGTTTTGCGTTTTGTTCTTTTCAAATACTGGTAGTTGGGATTAACTGAATTTGGACTTCGATCCGATATGCTAATCTTTTTTCTTTGATATTCTACGAATTTTGTTTTAAACCTTAAAATCGAAAGAGTTAAACGCAAGAGGCGTGTTATGTCTTGTATAATTTGTGCACGACAATTGATCAATCGGAGTGTTATGACCATCTATCTTTTATGGGTCATTTAATTTTTTTACCCAGGCAATAAGTACTTACTGCAGAAAGGTGACAAATTGTTTCTGCATCATTCAAAGTTTTTTAAATCTTGAAACCTTTTTGGAACTTTGACCGAAGTATTTCTCAGATATCAACTTTCGTTTCTAAATTTCAAAATGTGAGGGAGCTTACCATTGCATTGGTAGGAATAATTTTTATACCACCAGCAGATCCAACAACTAACTTGATGTTTCCAGTTTGGTCAGTGAAAATAGCCGGCGATTTTGCAGAGAGAGGGCGTTTTCCTGGTGAAATTGCGCTCTGCTTGGCTACCATCCTATCATCTGCTTTGTCGATGTTAAGAAAGTTGTTCATTCCGTCGTTGAATATTATGCCTGTTCGTGAACCATACACACCAGATCCAAAACTGCAATGAATATATATACTATAATTGCAATATGGCAGTTTGAGTGGACTTATATTTGAACACATCGAGTGAAAAAGTATCTGTTGATGCTGAATCAATGAACAAAATCCGTTCGGTGAGTCGGCAAACTTGTTCGAAACTTGGTTGGTCTGGTTTTTGGAAAACACGTGGTCGTCACTTTGCTGTGTAGGTTGTTCCTGATAGTTTCACATCGGATCTGGCAGATATGATTCTGTAATTGCTAATGCTATTAAAATAGTAGGATGATGACCTTGTCTTTCCTTTCTTTATTGTGCTTGCTTTTGTTTGTGTGTTTCCATGTCTTTCTCTAAAAATGAAAATTGACCATAATCAATATATGAGAAATCCTTCAACATCATGACAGGCATATGTTAAGTATTTTGCTGTCTTCGGCCGCAGTCATTGTTCACTTTTCGATAGTCTATTTTCAAAAAACATAACTAAAATATGACATCATATTAGCGCATTATTCTTCATGTGACTTTTGACCTTCAAAAATATTATTTAACCTTGACATATAATCGTTTGTATTATTATTATTATTATTATTATTATTATTATTATTATTATTACAAGTTTAGGGGCTATAAGTATTATAAAGAAATCTAATAATAGTTCATTTTAAGCTCCATAAGCTGTAACTTTTGGCTATTTTTTTCAGAACTGTTGTTTTTTGGTTTCCCTACACTTTCTGCATTGAATCCCTAAACTGTAATTTTATGCCAAACACTTAGCATGAAAAACAACCTATATGAGTATAATCTACATTGCTATTGATAAAAATTGTATTCAAGTCCGGACTAGAATTCATTTGTAAACAATAAACAATGATCACTATACACATACAAACTGTGTTGACAAAAATAATACTCGAAATTTCAGCATTACAAAGGGATTAGGGTCAGACACGGTACTAGCCAGAAGTTACAGCTTATGTCCATTTAAGCTGTGTGAGAATTCTGAAAAAGAGATGTTGTACATTTTAATTTTGTCAATAGGGGTGACTTCCAATTGTTGTACGTGCAGCGCAGAATTATGCATCATACTGTACTGAGAGAGGGGGATATCATTAAGCCAAGGGGTAATTACGTAAATGCTTGTCGGAAAAGTGACACTAAGCAGTTTACGCGATACCAGCAGGCCTAGACTTTAAACTTTTGCGCGAACTTTACGGATACACGTTCAATCTGTTCAATTTAATTTTGTTTTTAGTTTTCTTCCATTTGGAAAACAATTGAAATTTTAAAATGCAAATAAGTTACTATAGAAAAACAAAGGCAGTAAAAATTGATATCATATTTTGTCTTTCTAACCCAAAATAACCCTTTGGTATAATATTTCTGTTGATTACTGGATTTTTACACTGGTTATTTCGTCTTTCTAACCCAAAATATCCCTTTGATATCACACATTCTGTTGATTACTGGATTTTAGGTGGAATCTTTAAAAAACTGGTAATTTTTACTCCTGAATGGTTGCCATGGAAACATCTCACATTAAAATGAGTGTGATATTTTTGGTGTGCTAACCAGAAAAACCCTTATGATCAAATTTTTACATCAATCAATCGTTCTTTAATAGGAATTAGGGAAAAAGTAACATTTTCAATCCCAAAATAGTTACCATGGCAACTCAAAACATTAAAATAAGTCTGGTTTTTGTGTTCTCTGACCCGAGCTCCTCCACTAGATAATTTTCATATCAATCAAAGTAACTTTTCATGGGATATTAGAAAAACTGAAATTTTCAACCCCTAAAATGGTTACCATGGAAACATGGGGCAGTGAAATCGATATCATATTTGGTCTTTTCGACCCAAAATACCCTTATGGTGAAATTTTCACGGAAATTGAACCTATTATTATTCGCGTTATTATTTCTATATAATACTTATATTAATTATTATTATTATTTTAGTAGTAATTGTACTAGCAGTAGTAGCAGTAGTAGTAGCAGTAGTAGTAGTATTGTCCTTCAGATATGTCCTTCAGATGTTTTCGCTAAAAAAGGCAACCCTTGCCTATAATTTCTGTCCAGTCCCTTAGCTGTTTTCATGTGTGAACAGCATCGTTATATTTGAATCGGGGAAGATGCCTGGATTTTTCACCTCTCTTGGTACGAAAGTATTTAATCGATAGGACATAGCGTTTGAAAACCAGCATTTAAAAGGTGTATTTCTAGGTTCGACTTTTTCTATCGGTTATGAGTACTGTAGATATAATAGACTATTTACTTGGAACCCTTACTAGCTGTTAATAGATGACGTCAAGGCCAGCCCGTTACCGTATTGGTCAATAACCGATACGTGAGACGTCCCATCAATGTCTGGGTACTTTCTGACACAACCATAATAATCCTCATCCTGGGTTCGACTATCGTTGATTTTTAGACGCACTTCTTCAGCATACCCTTCTGATGTCATGTTTTCAAGGACCTGCGAACATATGAAATCATGCATAGGTATAAAAATAGCATATCAAAAGGTAGCACTTGTCAGTCTCCATCAATTTCATGGAACTTACGTCTGCTATGAGTAAACAAGTATAAGTGATTGAAAGTCCATACGAAATTGAGTTAAATGGTTGTCTCTGCGTCTGAGATAGTCGTTGTGAAGTAACAAATGTGGGCAACATTAGTCAAGCGTCGTGAACATTCCCTACTTCCACCATTTTCATGTTCATTTGTGACTTTCATTAGCATACATGATTCAGAGGCGCATCTGACGAATAATGAGACTCATCATTGTCATGGTATCGTAGTTGTCTTTGGCATATTTCACCAAGACTAAACGTACCGTAGTATGGTGTTGGATAACGCTATGTGCAAAATGCCTTTATTCGTTACATTTTTGTCCGATTGTAATACATCATATTATTTACACAATATATGTTTTATCTTTTCGCTATATCCTCAAACTGATTGACACTGTGTGCAGAAAAACTTCAACCGCGCAATAAGCCAGAGAAGCACTCATTTTCTCACACAAAAGTGTCTGTCCTGACTCAACCACCTGCAGATTGTTGGAGAGGAGTTGTCTGCACCGTCCCAGCTCAGTTAAGTATTATAATCTTTGCTCAGTTTTTAACTTCTTGTTGATTTCCCCTATACTTATAAGTTTTTATAAATCTTTGTTGAAAGGAATCGCTGACTTCACCGCCTTTTTCTTTCGTAATAAGGTATAAAGTAAGACTCCGAAAGGTGACGGCAATAAGAATAATCTGCACAATTGGCATCTATATCAGTACGTTAATTCGCAGAGGGATGGTTATTACATTACTTTTTGATGTAGCAAACAAACGATCAGGAAATCTTACCTCTTGAACATGAACTACATTATCGTCTGCAAGTTGAGAATGGTGAGTTAATGCAAATTTAGTGGCTTCCATCAACCTATGATGCCACAATAGAGCTTCATCTGGCGTACACGCCTCACAAGGGTTGATATCGTAACCTAAAGAAATCAAGAAAAGTCTCTTTCAGTCGAGAAGATGAATTGTATACAACGAATAAGATAAAGAGTGTTCACCCAGTTATCATGTTCTAAGTCAGACTGCATAATATGGTTAGAGGTGTTGCATCGTCAACAATATCATAGATTACGTTTTATGACTTAATCATTTTAGGGGGTCAATACAAGCAGGCAATAGAAAATAACTTATTGTTGGTTTTTTGTGTTGTTTTGGTTAGTTTGTCGGTTGGTTGGTTTTTTGGGTTGATTTGTGTGTTTTTGATGACCACATATTGACAACAAAAAATGTATATTAAAAAATTCAAAGATTTCCACGATTAGATGTACCTCTCGGAGGCACAGGGAGATGTGTGAACGAGGCATTGCTGTAACGATTTAAAAGGCTCGCTCCACAATAGCAGGATGTGTAGGATGTGTTATACGTTAAGAGAGCAGCTCTTTTATCGATAAAACATAGCCTAAAGCATGTCTGCCATACTACTTACCTTTCATTATGTTTATTATGAACATCAATGCAGCTCCACCTGATGGTGGCGGCGTTGTGAACATATCAAATGGCCCTACTTTGGTCTTCAACGGCCTTGATAGCTTTGCCCGATAATTATGTAGGTCATCGAGGTTAATAGTTCCACCTAGAATAAAACGTAGTACATTCAGCACTTTAATATATAGCCATAAAGTACTCCTATAACTATGTAGTTTCACATCTTTGTCGGGAAAGTGATGGGAGGGATGAAAAATGAAATATTTGTTGTGATAACCTTAATGAAAATGACGTGAGTTATCAGAGTCACCAGTCATCGTCGACGATACAGTCTCTGCCGGGGGAAATTTAGACAATTTTATTTGAAATCAACTGTTGATATAAAGGGCTAAGTTGTATTAAAGAACAGTTTTGGACAAAACGAAATGTATGCACGTGCTATTTCACGTATATAAACGATAATGCACATAGATGTTTTCTTATCATGTTTCTACATACATGCATCATGTAAATACATACATACATGTACACATATACATACGTACATACTTACACACAAAAATAAATATATTTATATATTTAATGTAGGATATATATATATATACTCACAGACACACACATACACACAGACACAGACACACACACAGACACACACACACACACACACACACACACACACATATATATATATATATATATATATATATATATATATATATATATATATATATATATATAGTAGAAACTAAATTGAAAAACACACAACTACATCTGAGTGTCTCTGCACAGCAAATTTTTGGGGCTTGAAAAAATGACCCATGTAGGACTTGAACCCACGTCCCCCGAATTCAGTTTGGATGCTCTACCAACTGAGCTAACGGA